>NC_058131.1:191935375-192130287 GCF_016433145.1 Gracilinanus agilis | reverse complement strand
TGTGGTAGTTTCGAGTCCACACCCTCAATCATGTCCACCCCGACCCATGCCTTCAAGCAGTTGTTTTTCTTATATGTTTCCTCTCCTGCAGTCCTTCCTCTGAATGTGGATAGCATCTTTACCATAAATCCCTCAGAATTGTCCTGGGTCATTGTATTGCTGCTGGTACAGAGGTCCATTACATTCAATTTTACCACAGTATATCAGTCTCTGTGTCAATTACTTTTATTAGATAATCCAAGTTTTGAATAATTATACAAAATGCTTCATTGTTGGAGCAGATGACATGGAAATCATCAACATTCCATCCACAGCAACTGACAGGATTGCCTAAGCCAAACATGGCAATGCTAAACTTGCATTACAGTTCAGAGTAGATGCAATGCTTGTCCCTCTGTAGGAAGGTCATAGTATTGATAGGTAAAAAAACACTATCTTGTAAAAAGTCATGTGTGGATATCTATATAACAGCCCTGCTCTGAAAAAAAAAACAGTCCTCATATCTGAGGGAATGAGGGTTTTGTGTTCAACCAAGGAAGATCTATCTAAGATTAGAGATGTGCAATATCGATCTATATCTATATATAATATGCAATTAATTGCCAGCTGTTGTCCATACAGTACTATTATTCCATATGATATACCTGGGCCTGTCTAATTTAGATCTATTTTAGTTTACCCTGGTTTAGATCTCAAGAGAACTTCTTTCTACCAGACTTTGGGTATCACTGTCAAGATTTCTAGGGGCACCATTGAAATGTTGAATGATGTGCAACTGCTTAAGATGAGATACAAAGTGGGCCCCAGTAAGGACATGCTATTGAAAATGCTGAACATCTTCCATTCTCCTTTGGGTTGGTCATTTAGTAGATATTTGCCAATGGCAGCATCTACAAACTTAAGTGCTAGATGTTATGGAAGAGATGAGAGTATCCATAATGTTGTGTTTTAACTAAAATTCTCTAGAGCCTACATTACTCTCTAATGTTCATTAGTAAAAGTTAGAGAAAGGAAATCATTTGATCACTTGGCCACTCTTAATTAATCTCAGTTATTCATGGTCACCTGAATTCTTCAGCCAAAAATATACTGTACCAAGAAGAGTCTCCAGCCCCTGAATGTAGAAAGCCACATGTCTAAAAAGAGACCAAGTTTATTCCATACCCTTTCTTATAAAGCCAATTCCACCCCACCACATCTCCTGGGACTCTCTAATTGGACAGACTTATCCTCGGTCTGGATGCCAAGAGTAATGAAAGTTCTTAAGCCAGACCTTCTTAGGAGCTGGGTAGCCACTAGGTGCCAAATCAAATGGTGGGGCTAATACTGACTGAAAATGGGTTTTCAAATGAAATAAGTGAGTAAAAATTATATTAAATTCACAATTGCCAGTATCTAAAATAAATTTTGTTTTGAGAAGTCCCAAAGATATTAAGAAAAAATAGGTAAGTCAATTGGCATGTCCCTTACAGAGACAGTTATTGTGAAAGAGATGGGCATATATGCACAAATGACTAAGGTGAAGATGATAACATGTGAGCCTCAATTTACCTACAGCTTGTTTCTTTTGATTATGACTGCTAGATACTCAGTTTTGGAAGATGGAATTACACAAAGTGAATATTTTTAAAATGTAAATTTGAGGGTGGAATCAAGATGGTGGCTTAGAAGCAGTAAAAGGCTATTGCTCTGTGAAAGCAATTCCACACCAATCAAAAATAAAAGACTTTGAGGGGGACTGAAAACCAAATACAACAGCAGGATCGATCTGGGAGACCCTCCTGTTCAATTCAATTTACTTTGTTTTATTTGTTCTTGCTTTCTTGAGAGATCATTAGCTTCTAATTGCTCAATTCTAGCCTTTAGGGACTGGTTTTCCTTTTCAATCTGGTCATTTCTGGTGTGCAATTTGCTTACCAGTTCATTTGATTTCTGAGCCTCACTTTCCAATTGCAAAATTCTGCCTTTTAAACTATTATTTTCTTGCCATATTTTGGTTTCCAATTTGCTTACCATTTCATTTGATTTGGGGGCATCTTTCTCCAATTGGGAGTTTCTGTCTTCTAACCTGTTTATTTCCTTTTGAGCTATTTCCCACTTCTCTCGCCAAATCTCTTCCATCTTTCTCATCATCTCAGCTTTGAACTCTTCAATAGCTTGTGGCCAGTTTTCATTATTTTGGGAAGGTTTGGATATGATTACTTGTTTGTTCTCCTCTGCTGTTTGCTCTTTTGTCTGGATTTTATCTGTGTAAAAGATGTCGAGTGTTATAGATTTCTTCTTCATGATCTTTCTCTTTTGGGGTTCTTGTCTCTGGCTTTCCATTGTTAGCCCTGCACCCTCTCAAATTTATCCTCACACTCAGGGTCTGTCTGCACTCTTTAGGCTCCTGAGGTCTCAGTTGTTCTCAGGGTCAAGCCTCCTGGTGGTCCTCTTAATTGTTCCTCTGCCCAAGGCTCCTTTAACAGTCTCAAGGCATTGTTTCCATAGTTGTAAACCCCTTTTGCACTGGGCCCCCACTGAAGGTCCGCACCTCCTCTCAAGATCGGAGTCCTCACCTGTGCTCAGGATTTGTGTCTGGGCTTGTGTCCTTGCCCTCACTTGTGCCAGTGCTCAGGGTCTGTGTTCAAAGTTTGCGCATTCTTTAGCCTCTTCAGGTCTTAAGTCTTGCTGCTCTCAGGAGCAGGCCCTGGTGACCCCAGGTAGCTGCCAAGGACTTAATCTGCACCCCAAACTTGCTCTAACTCTTGTGCGCTGGCTTTGTCACTGTAGGTGGTATGGGGTAGGGGAGGGGGTTGCTCAGCTCGTGTTTTAGTGAGAGCTGTTTTACCGCTTTATAGCATGGAAGTGCCCCCATTCCACGTACCTCCAATTCTGCTCCCTGTTGTGGGGTCCCTTTATTCCTCTGGATTTGTTTTTATGTCTTCTTGAGGAGTCCTGTATGTTTTGGTTAGGAGAGGTTAAGCAGCTGCTTTTTACTCTGCCTCCATCTTAACCAGGAAGTCTCTGATTCTGCTCAATTCAATTTAAAAGGTATGCAGAGAAGGTTGAATTCTAAGGTTTAAGGAAAATAAGGAAGGACGTTCCCATGACCCCTTCCTGACCCACAGTACTGAGACTCAGGTGGTTGCTGGAATCATGGAGAGAGGGCTCCAGCCTGAAGAAATTTCCTTACTACCATAGCTAGTTGAGACTCAGGGTTCTAACCATTGCTGTAAGGGAAGTAGCTGGAGGAGAGGGGCAGAGAGGAGTGCAGCCTGGTCACAGCCCTCAGCCACCATTCCTTCTTGTTGGGCCTCTACTTCAGGAGATTTTTGCCTCAGGGCACAGTAAACTCTCTAGATTAGCTCAACTGGATTAATGCAGTCTATCAATACTACAGATAAGAAGTCTCCAGAGGGCAGAAAAGCTCAACTCTAACACCCTGCCACCACTACCACCACTGGGCTGAGACCTGTGGTAAGAATCCTGCAGATTAAGATCCTAGGGTGAAGGCTGCAACTTTGACAGAGTACCTTAGTACCACCATGGGAAGCTCAGGGCTCTGACAAGATATCTGGCAGGGAGGTGGCTGGCAGAAAGGAAGAGAGAAGGACTAGGATAACTACCTTCAGATTTCATACCTTTGCTTCCCTTCCATCTTAGAATCAATATTGGGTATTGGTTCTGAGACAGAGGAGTGGTAAGGGCTAGGCAATGGGGGTCAAGTGAATTGCCCAGGGTCACACAGCTAGGAAGTATCTGAGGCCAGATTTGAACCCAGGACCCCCTGTCTCTGGGCCTGGCTTTCAATCCTTTGAGCCACCTGGCGGCACCCAATACCTTCACTTTTACTTTCAGCTTCTGCTTTTAGCTGGGGAAGATCTGGCCTCAGGTCAGCTCCATTAGCCTAATCCAGTTAATCAGCAAAGCAGAGAAAAAGCCCCTTCAGGACAGAAAAGCCCAAACTCACAGATCCAACAAATAAACAGAGGATCAAGAATTCAACTAATAAGGAAGGAGAAAGAAGAAAAAAAGAGTAAACAACAGAAAGTGAAAATACAATCAACTGCTTCTATTCAGGTAATTAAAAAAAGAACAAATGGAACAAAATAGGATCAAGGAACACCAAGAAAAACTCAGGAACTCCAGAAAATTGGACTCAAGCTTTGGAAGAACTGAAAACATAATTCAAAAAACAATTAAGAATGGCTAAAGAAAATTGGGAAAATAACTTAAAAATCAAAACGGGACAACTGGAAAGAGAGGCACATGAACTAAAATAATAAAATAAAGACTTAAAACTATAACTGACCAGCTTGAAAAAGAAACAAAGAAAGTAAAAGGTGATCTATAAAGAAAAATAAATCCAAAGGAAAAGGAGGATAAAAAAGCCAGTGATGAAATTCAGTCTTTAAAAATTAGAATTCAACATGACTTCATAAGGCAGCAAGAGTCTATAAAACAAAATTAAAAGAATGAAAAAAAATGAAGAAAATATGAGACACTTCATTGATAAAACAACAAAACTGGAAAATAGATCCAGGAAAGACAATGTAAGAATTATTGGACAATCAGAAAATCATGACAAAAGAAAAATCCAGGACATTATTCTATAGGAAATTATACAAGTAAACTGCCCTGACATTCTTGAACAAGAGGGTAAAGTAGAGATTGAAAGAATCCACAGATCACCTCCTGCATTATATTCCCAATTGACAATATCCAGGAATGTTATAGGCAAGTTCAAGAACTTTTAGACCAAGGAAAAGATACTAAAAGCTTCTAAAAGGAAACAATTCAGATACCATGGAGTCATAGTCAGGATTAAACAGGACCTGGTTGTACTTACACTGAAGTACCAGAAGGCATGGAATGTGATATTCTGGAAAGCAAGGGAACTGGGTCTAAACCAAGAATCAACTACCCAGAAAAATTGACTATATTCTTGAAGGGCAAAATATGTTCATTTAATAAAATAGAATATTTCTATGCATTCTTGAAGAAAATGCCAGACTTAAACAGAAAATCTAATGCTCAAATGCAGGACTCAAGAGAATCACCAAAAGGTAATTAAGAAAGGGGAAAAATTAAAGGGACCCAGTAAGTTCAAATGATTTGCATTCCTTTATGAAAAGATGATATTGATAGCTCTAAAAATTGTTATTATTATTCATGTGTCTAGAAGTAGTATACTTAGAGGGTACAGGGACAAACTGTATAGGATGATAAGTTAAAAAAAACACTAAAACCTAGGAGTAAAAAAGAGGATAATGCTAAGAGAATTGGGAAAGGAGAAAAAATGGGGTAAATTTATATTTCACAAAGAAGTTCATGGGTGGTAGGGGGGGAAGAAGACCAAAACAATGGAAGGGTGAAAGAGGTTGGTAGCAGGCAATACTTAAATCTTAAGCTCATTGGAATTGACTGAGAGAGGGAAGAACAATCAGATCCAATGGGGCAGAGAATTTTACTGTGCCCTATAGGAAAGCAGTAGAGTAATAAATGGGCTGGTGGAGAGGGGAGCAATACAAGGGAGGGAGAGTTTGAGGGCACTATAGTCATAGGGGAATGATAACAAGTGAGGGGGTGGGAAGAGGAGTAACATTAGGGAGAAGAAAGGAGGAAGACTTACTAAAAGGAAAAAGTTTGGAGAGGAGGTTAAGAGGGATAAGAGAAAAGGCAGAATCAATGAAGGACATCAAAATAGAGGTTAATACACAGATAGTAATCATAAATGGGAATGGGATGAACTTGCTAATAAAAAGGAAGCATATAGACGAATGGATTAAAAACCAGAATACTACCATGTTTTCTACAGGAAACACACTTGAGGCAGGTAGACATACACAGAGTAAAGGTAAGAGGATGGAGCACAATTTACTGGGCTGCAACTGAGACAAAGAAGGCAGGAGTAGCAATTATGATCTCAGAAAATGCCAAAGTAAAAATAGACTTGATTAAAAGAGATAAGAAATGTAATTACATCTTGGTGAAAGGAATGTTATAGGTAAATACATATGTGCACCAAATGATACAACATTCATATTTCTAAAGGAGAAGCTAAAGGAACATAAGGAGGAAATACATAGTAAAATCATACTAGTGGGGGACCTTAACCTTCCCCTATCAGAACTAGATAAATTGAATCAAAAAATAAATGAGAAAGAAGTAAGGGGAGTAAATGAAATGTTAGAAAAATAGATATCTATAGAAAAAATGAATTGGGATTCACAGGAATATATAATATTTTCAGCTGCACATGGCATATATGCAAAGATTGAACATGTACTAGGGTACAAAAATATTTCAAACAAATGTAGAGAAGCAGAAATAATACATGCAATCTTTGCAGACTGTAGTGCAATAAAAATAATAATCAATAAGAACTCATGGAAAAGCAGATTCAAAATTAATTGGATACTAAATAATCTAATTCTTCAAAACTGGTGGGTAAAAGAATAATTCAAAGAAACAATTACTGATTTCATTGAAGAGAATGGAGGAAGCAAAATGTCAAAATCTATGAGATGCAGCCAAAGCAATACTCAGGGGAAAATTTATATTCCTAAGTGCCTATATCAATAAATCAGAGAGGGAAGAGGTCAATGAATTGGGCATGCAACTTAAAAAAAAGAAGGGTAACAAGTTAAAAGTTCCAAAATAAAAACTAAATTGGAAATATTAAAAACCAAAGTAGAAATTAATAAAATAGAAAGTAAAAGAACTATTGAATTGATAAATAAGAATAGGAGCTACTACTTTGAAAAAACAAATAAAATAGAAAAATTGCTGGTTAATTTAATAAAAAAGAAGAAAATAAAATTAACAGTATCAAAGATGAAAAGGGTGACCTCAACTTTAATTAAGAGGAAATTAAGGTCATTATTAAGAACCATTTTGTCCAATTATATGGTAATAAAAATGACAATCTAGGTGATATGGGTGAATAGTTACAAAAAATAAATTGTCTAGATTAACAAAAGGGGAAATAGAATACATAAACAATCCCTTCTCAGAAAAAGAAATTTAAAGCCATCAAGAAACTACCTAAGAAAAAATCTCCAGGGCCAGATAGATTCACAAGTGAATTCTATCAAACAAATAAAGAATGATTGATCCCAATGCTATTTGACAAAATAACCAAAGAAGGAATTTTACAAATTCCTTTCATGACAAATATGGTACTGATTCCAAAGCCAGGTAGACCAAAAATGGAGAAAGAAACTACACACCAATCCCCTTAATGAACAGAGAAGCAAAAATCTTAAATAGAATACTAGCAAAAAGACTACAGTAAGTAATCATTAGGATTATTCACTCTAATTAGGTGGGATTTATACCAGCAATGGAAGGGAGGTTTAATATTAGGAAAACCATCTATATAATTGACCATATCAACAGCTGAACAAACAGAAATCACATGATTATCTGAATAGATGCAGTAAAAGCCTTTGACTCATTCCTATTAAAGACACTAGAAAGTATAGGAATAGATGGGACTTTCCTAAAAAAAAATAAAGAGTATATATTTAAAATCATCAGTAAGTATCATATGCAATAGGTATGTTAGAAGCCTTCCCAATAAAATCAGGAGCGAAATAAGAATGCCCATTATCACCTCTATTATTTAACATTGTACTAGAAACACTAGTGGTAGCAATTAGAGAAGAAAAAGAAATTGAAAGTGTTAAAATAGGCAACAAGGAGGCTAACCTATCACTCTTTGCAAATGATAGAATAGTCTACTTAAAGAATCCTAGAAAGTCAACTAAAAACCTAGGGGGGGGGAAATCAACAACTTTAGCAAAGTTGGAGTATACAAAATAAACCCACATAAATCATGAGCATTTCTACATACTTCCAATACATCTCAGCAGCAAGAGTTAGAAAGAGAAATTGCATTTAAAATCACCCTAGACAACATAAAATACTTAGGAATCTATCTCCTAAGACAAACATAGGAATTACATGAACACAACTACAAAAAACTTTCCATGCAATTAAAATAGATCTAAACAATTGGAAAAAAATATTAATTGCTCAAGGGTAGGATGAGTTAACATAATAAAAATCACAATCCTACCCAGATTAATTTCTTATTCAGTGCCATACCTATCAAACTACTAAGGAACATTTTTACTAAATTAGAAAAAAAATTATAACAAAGTTTATTTGGAAGAACAAAAGATAAAAAATATCAAGGGAAATAATGAAAAAAAATGTGTAAGATGGAGGCCTAGCAGTACCAGATATTAAAATATACTATAAAGTAGTGGTCAATTAAACAGTATGATACTGGCTTGAAATCAAAAGAGAGGATCAATGGAATAGACTTGGGGTAAATGACCTCAGCAATGTGTACAATAAACCCAATGATTCCAGTTTTGGGGACAATTACCAAGTATTTGACAAAAACTGCTGGGAAAATTAGAAAACAGGAATAGAAGAAAGAATGGGAGAGATTTGGTTTAGATCAACATCTCATAGCCTATACCATGATAAATTTAGAACATTTAAATGACTTAAATATAAAGAAGGAAATTATAAATAAATTAGGTGAACATAGAATAGTGTACTTCTCATATCTATGGAAAAGGAAATAATTTAAGACCAAAGAAGAGATATGGAATATTATAAAATATAAAATGAATAATTTTGATTGCATTAAACTAAAAAGGTTTTTTTTCCCATGCAAACCCAATGCAACAAAAATTAGAAGGGAAACAACAAATTCAGGGAAAAGTCTTTATACCAAAAACCTCTGACAAAAGTCTAATTTCTCAAATATATAAGGAACTAAATCAATTGTACCAAAAAAATCAAGCCATTCCCCAATTGATCAATGGGCAAGGGACCTGAATAGTCAGTTTTCAGATAAAGAAATCAAAACTATCAATAGGAACATGAAAAAATGTTCTAAATCTCTCATAATCAGAGAAATGCAAATCAAAACAATGCTGAGCTACCACCTCACACCTAGCATAATGGCCAATATGACAGCAAAGGAAAGTAATAAATGGTGAAGTAGATGTGGCAAAATTGGGACACTAATGCATTGCTGGTGGAGTTTTGAATTGATCCAACCATTCAGAAAGGCAACTTGGAACTATACCCAAAAGGGCTTTAAAAGACTGCCTACCCTTTGATCTAGTGATACCACTTTTGGATTTGTACTCAAAAGAGATAATAAAGAAAAATACATGTACAAAAATGTTTATAGTTGCCCTCATTGTAGTGGAAAAAAACTGGAAAATGAGGGGCTATTCATCAATTGGGGGATGGCTGAAGAAGTTGTGGTATGTGATGATGATGGAATACTGTTATGCTTAAAGGGATAATAAACTGGAGGAATTTCATGTGAACTAAAACAACTTCTAGGAATTGATGCAGAGAAAAAGGAACAGAACCAAGAGAACATTGTACATAGAGACTGAAACATTGCGGCAAAATTGAATGTAATGGACTTCTCTATTAGCAGTAATGCAATGATCCAGGGCAATTGTGAGAGACTTATGAGAAAGAACGCCAGAACGCCATACACATCCAGAGAAAGAACTGTGGGAGTAGAAAGGCAGAAGGAAAATCATATGATTGATCTTATGTTTCTATGAGGATATGATTGGGGATGTTGACTTTGAATGATCACTATTGCAAATATTAATAATATGGAAATAGGTTTTGAAGTTGAGTGAACAAGTATAGTCATGTTTTTTTTTCCTTCAAAACTTGGCTGATAGATGAAAGATAAAAAGTACTAGCTTGAGGGCATAGTAGGGTCTCCCAGGTCTTTAACTATAATACTGGCATGAAGATAGAATACAGATGAGCTGGGAATAAGGAGAGTTCACATCATTCTGATGCAGACATTCTAGGAAAAGGAGAAGTCCATTATACAGAAATACTAGCCTTATACCTTATGTCATAGGAGATAATCTTCTACCCTTACAAAAGAAAAGGGATGTGGTATTAAGTTCAGAATTAAGGAGATGGAGAAATTCTGACAGAGAGAAAGAATGAATGGAAGTACTGTCTATACCAAGCAGATGGTCATGGAATGCATTGAAAGTGGGCTAGGAGACTGCAACAATGAGAAATTATACTCCTGTCACATTGGCATTCTGGATAACAACCCAGATTGTCCTTTCCTACTTATGTTTCAGACAGGTATTGAAGGAGAGACTGGAATAGCTTGGAATTAGCAATAGGATCTGAATAAGAATATCTCATAGAGTTCTAATCTTAACTCTCACAGGTCAACTAGCTCTGTGACAAGCTACATCTGAAAGCATTTTTTAGTCTACAAAATGGTGATAATCTGTGCTCTGTGAAATTCACAGCACTGTTTTAAGGATCAAATGAGATATTCTTTGAAAACTATTGAATCCTATACAAATATAAACTAAAAACTGATTTGAGTCTCAAACCTAAAAGGTTCAAGCTGACTTTCCCTAGAAATTAACAGTACAAACTTACAGAAACTGTTTGCCTTTTGTCTCCAGATTTTAAATGGGATCTTTAGGACATGGCTAGAAGGAATAGTAAAAAGCTTTTTTGAACTTTTTAAACGTCTGGACTTTGTGAAATTACTGTCCCCTCCTCCCCCAAATCCCTCAAAGCTTATCCAGAAATCATTGTCATCATTGCTTACGGCTAACTATTTGAAGCACAGGAGGAAAATGAAAATAAGGCAGAACTTTCCCCTTTCAGCCACAGTGTTTCTGTCCTAGAATTGGTACCAGATTAGTACAGCTGAGAATCTTGGCAGATAGTTTCTTGTCTGGTCTTTTATTTTCTAGAGTTTTCTGTAAAATATATAAACATGTGCCCAGTTGTTCTGTCCAGATTACGTCAATATAATTTTCAATAATCATTTCCTAGAATTTTATGATCCATGTTCTCTTCTTTCATTCCAATCCTCACTCTTCACCATGACAGCATAATATGATATAGGTTGTGCAAGTTATATTAAACAATACATATTCCTATGTTCATCATGTTGTGGAAAACATATTGCTTACACTAGGGAAAAATTCATGGAAGAAATAGAATTAAAAATGGCACTACAACTCCATCTCTTACTGAACATACCTATCTAGTTACCTTTAATATTGTCTGAAAGTTTTAATGTTTAATTGACTTCTTGTCCCACTTTTGCCTTTGTTCTCTGTGTGACCCTGTGGGAAAAGCTTTTTCAACTTTTTCAAGCTCTCTTTGTAAGACATCTTCCAGCTGTAACATCTTCACAGTAATAAATGAAATGTGTTTCATAAGTGGTCTGTGCAGCTTATTTACTAAAACAAAGTGGTTCTTCACAGAAGGAGGGTGGAGAAACAACTTTCTTTCCTTCCATTATCAAACCTAAACTGTACAGCTCTAAAGTTTCTCATCTCCTGTTTTCAATGGAATGTACATCAGGTATGGTTCAGGAAATATAAAAATAAGTTATTACATTAATAAGGAACATAACTGGGGCACATTACCATAACTTGAAACTAAAATAGTGGTAAACAACTAAGCTAGTAAATAAAATCCAAGAGATAAAAACTAATGAAATCATAAATAAACAAAAAGTTGACGTACTTTGACCTATGGTCTATGGGTCAGAGAATCTGTCTGAAAAAAAGTAGATTAAGAAAGAAAGAGAATGTTAATAATAGAAAAAGTCATTATTGGGCCAGGAATTCATCCTCAGTAAACAAAATGAATTTTTTTGTTCCTCTAAAATATGTTTTGTTTTAAAGAAGAAGTTCTGGCCCAATTTCTTATTTTGATGTCAATTGAGTAATAAAAAATATTCTACAAATAGCACTCACTTTTAAAAATCCTATCTTCCAGTGAGCATTGGCTAGGGAAATAATCTAATCAAGTGATTCCTCTTCATGTCACAGATGATGGGGTAGAAATATTTGAATATGGGTAATTGTTATCCCTATGGGTTTATATGAAGTAAACTTATTTCCCCTTATATTACTGAGATGAGAATGTTGTTTTAACTCCTTGCCTCTGGATGAAAAGAAACCTCTTTCAGAAGGCATATTTTTACATTAGCCTTCCCCCAAAACTTGGAATGATTATACTGATTAAGAAGGACATCGTTAGAGGAATGAAGTAAGAGGAAAGAAATCTTTTTCATATTCTATTGAAGTTGGGAAAAGGGGGAGGAACCTTTTGAAGGTGTGAAAGAGTTAAGTGTGCACTGAAGATGTTCAGCATAGCCTTTTTTTTTTAAATGATTTGGACTCTTTTAACTCCTTTCACAAATGTGATGACCTGCTATTGATGGATATATTTCTATGTGTAAGGTTAAGTAAGGGAATGTGCCACAATGTCCATTTGTATTTGTATTCATTTATTCCTTATGTACTGTAGAAATACAAACCACCTTCTCTTCTACCTCTGCTCACTAATTTAGGAGACTCCTCAACAGAAGAATGTTTTATTAATTTAAAAGTTGATATTTTCTTTGAGGTATATCATAGTCACTTGCAACTACTTAGCTGGGCTTTTTTAATGTTTTTGTGGGGTTTTGAGACCACTTATAACTTCTCAATAAGTCTCAAATGCACTTTTCTCTTTCTCTCTTTAAGATAATGGTAGCTTTTTCCAATATAGCAAGGAGCTTTATTTAGTAAACTATTAATGGCTACGTAACAGCTATCTCCCAAGTTTACTGAATATTTCATATGAAGAAACAATCCTTATTCTTATCAAGTCTGTGCCCTCTATATGTGCATTTAGCTTGCCTATGAAAATATCTCTCTGCTAAACATTTTTGAGTTATACTTCCTACTATTCTAAAAAAGACAATGTTATAGTAAATATTGTACAAAAGTTCAAAGTTTAGTTATCATTCTCAAAGGATAATTTCTTAAAATGTCAGGACAACTTTAATAATAATTTTCTTAAACTATTCAACCCCCATTTCTCTATTCCCTAAAATGATAATGCTTTTTACAGGATCAAAGTAAAACTCAAGAAATAATTCTATTAAATAAAGCAATCAGAAATGGCTTCTATCTCTTATTTGAATCATTATTCTACCTAGGCAGAACAGGGGACAGAGATCTGGACTTGCAGTATTGAAAAACTGAATTTAAGTGTGCCTTCAGACATTTCTTAGCTGTGTGACCTCGGGGAAATCACTTAACCCCTATCTGCTTCATTTTTCTCAATTATGAAATAGGGATTATAATAGTACCTGGTTCCCAGGGTTGTTAGGATCAAATGAGATAATATTTGTAAACTGCTTACCACAGTACTGGGAACATAGTAGATATTTAATAAATGTTTATTATCTTCTCCCTTCTCCACCCTATTCACTTTAGATAGGAATCCTTACTAGACTTAATCATAGCCAGGGACCTAGGGGGTATATTATAAACAGGTTGGACTTTTGATAAAATCATTTAAAAAGATTTAAGTACACGATTTTGTAGAATTATTAAAGAAAACTAATAAAGTTTCTCATTCAGATAGTACCAAGGCCTTCATATTAAAATATTGTCCTAATATTATTTTGTCACATATACCCTAAAGGAGTCAACACAGTGCAAATGATTTTTGTGATTCTAATCCTTAAAGCAAACCCTTATAAAAATAAAAAAGGAATAAAAGGAAAAGAACTATTCAATACATTAACTGTGACAATATATCTAAACTACCACATTTATTGCACCCTACCTTTATTGGTAAAAAGGGGAGCTATACTTTTTATCTCTTCCTGGGAGATCAGCTTACTCATTATAATTTTGTAGTATTTGTTGTTTTTTTTTGTTCTAATTGTAATCACTATTAATAGTGTCTTCTTGTTTCTACTTATTTCACTTTCTTTTAGTTCATATGTCTTCCTGTTCTCTGAATTCTTCATATTTAAATACTTAGACATAGTTCTTTATTATTGCATTTATGCATTTTAATGGCTTACATTTAACAGTGGGAGATACTCTTTTATTAGATTTTTTTCTTGGTCTAGAGGAGGCATGTTTAATTGTCCCACTATTCTTAATGTATTCTCCATTTCTCACTTCAGTTTAATTTTTCTTTGCGTTAATAAGGTGTTATCCTATTCTGTTTGTAAACATACATATATATTCATGCAGTTTTCATTTTAATTCATTATATATGATATTTCAAGTCTATTGTGTCTTCCTAGCTTATCTCCCTTTATTTTTTGGCTATACTTATTATGACCTTATTAAATTATGATCCATATCCTACTTTTTAATTTAACATTAAGCACACCACAATTCTGCTCTGTTCTTTCATTTTATTTCTATATAATCATATTTTCAGGGTTTTGTTGTTAATTTATTTTACTGTCTAATTCTATTCTTAGGAAATTTATTTTATTTATACTCATGGTCATAATTATATATATGTATATATATATGTATATATATATATACACACACATACACACACATACACACATACATATATATTTTCATTCAGCTTTTACTCTTGTACTTTTTCTCCTCTTTCCTGCACCTTCTCTTTGCAAATAATAAGGCAATTAAAGAGAGGGAGCTATTATTAAAAAAATGACATATTCTGTTTTGGATCTATGACCCTACTTTTCTTCCCTTTGCCATGCTTCTGATGTCATATTTTCACTGTTTTTTTCTTCCTTTCTTTTGTTTTTCTCTTCATGTTACTCTTATAATTGAAGTTGTTTTATTTATGAATATTTTCTTGCCTGCCATTCCCTCTCTCTTATCCTTTTCACTTCTCTCCTTGTTCCATCCTGTTTCATATTGAATTTGATATATTTCTCTACCATTATTTTTGCATGGATGTGTGCGAGGATGGAGAAGGATAATTACATTCTACTTTCCTTTGTTCATTTCTGATGAAAGGGATGTTCATGGGATATTGATTTGTCTTAGCCTTGCTTCATATCTAAATACCCTTTATCTTATGAGCTTTTATTATATTAAATAGTAATTATCATCTACTTCCTCTTCCTTGTCTCTAATGTTTAAGTCTTCACTTCTCCTTTCTCTTTGACTAAAATCAACAAAACAACAAAATGACACTAGGCCTATAATCAGTCTTTAATATAACATTCAGAGATATGAGGGTTATGATAACTCATTGATTTCTTATAACCTTTTTTGCATATATAATTCATACCTACATAGTTCCTTTTAATTAATCAAAATGTATACCTTATCAAATGATATGTTTTAAGGTGTTTAGCATAGTGTCTAGAACATAGTGGACATTTGCTAAATGCTTGTTCCCTTCCCTTCCCACCCAACTCTCAGATTTAATTTTTAATACTATATGTTTTCATGTTTTCTTCCTTATTGTCATAAGTTTCCTATAAAATATATTTCTTGATGCCTCATTGGGTTGTTATTTTCTATTTTACCCATTCTAATTTTTAGAACATTTATCTTTGTATGTTTGTCTCTGTCACTTAGCTTTTTCTTCCCATTTATTTTAATAGTAATTTTCCGTGCTATTCTTTAATCCTTAGTAATTACATAATTTTTATCTCATTTCATTACTTCCAGGTACTCTCATAATCCTCCTAGTGCTCATAGAGGCTTGGGCATTTTTTTTATCTGACTCTATGTAGATTTGTTGTGGATTTACTCTGTATGTATGTGTGAGTGCATATATACACATTGGGCTTCTCTCTATCCATAACATCTCCTATCATGTTTGGGATTTTCTGTTTTCCAGTGTCACCTATGTCAGTGTATGGTTAGCTGTTCTTTCTTGGGTCAAACTCTACTCACAAAATCCTGGATGATATGGTAAGCTCTTCTTTATTGCAGCTAATACAAAGTTCTACTTTCTTCTTGAACTTGGTATTCTCTTATCTCTCTCTGTCTCTCTCTGTCTCTCTGTCTCTCTCAATATTAAGTGCTAAAGAGAAAATGTTTTTTAATTTTCTTTATTTAAGAAATTATCATAGTTTTTTTTTCTTTTCCAGATTACATAGAGATACAGTTTTAACAAGTTTTCTGACTTTTGGGAAGTCATGTTCTCTCCTTTCTTTCATCTCTTCTTCCCTTCCTGAGATGGCAGGCAATATGATATTGGTTACACATGTGCTATTATTGTATACATACATATTTGTAATATAAAGTAAGACATATGCCACTTATTTAATAAAAGGTTTAACAAAAGAATGAATTAAAAATAATATTCTTTACTCTGTATTTTCTTGGCTCTGTTCACTTCACTCTTTTTTTTTATTTTTAGAAAATTTTCCATGGTTCCATGATTCATTTTCTTACTCTTCCCTCCACCCACCTCACCACCCATTCTGCATAGCTGATGTGCATTTCCACTGGTTTTTATGTGTGTCATCAATCAAGACCTATTTCCATATTATTGGTAATTGCTATAGGGTGGTCTTTCAGAGTCTACATCCCAAATCATATCTGCATCAACCCATGTGTTAAAGCAGTTGTTTTTCTTCTGTGTTTCTACTCTCACAGTTCTTCCTCTGAATGTGGATAGCATTCTCTCTCATAAGTCCCTCAGAATTGTCCTAGATCATTGCATTGATGCTAGTAGAGAAGTCCATTACATTTGATTGTACCACAGTGTAACAGTCTCTGTGTACAGTGTTCTCTCGGATTTGCTCCTTTCACTCTGCACCAATTCCTGGAGGTCATTCCAGTTCACATGGAATTCCTCCAGTTCATTATTCCTTTCAGCACAATAGTATTCCTTCACCATCATATACCACAATTTGTTCAGCCATTGCCCAATTGAAAGGCATATCCTCTTTTTCCAGGTTTTGTCACTACAAAGAGTACGGCTATAAATATTTTTTGTACGTGTCTTTTTCCTTATTATCTCACTGGAGTATAAACCCAGCAGTGGTGTGGCTGGATCAAAAAGCAGACAGTCTTTTAGAGCTCTTTGGGCATAGCTCCAAATTGCCATCAAGAATAGTTAGATCAATTCACAACTCCACCAGCAAAGCATTAATGTCCCAATTTTGACCCATCCATTTTGAAGACACTATACTTTCCTTGCTGTCATGTTAGCTAATCTGTAAGGTGTGAGGTGGTACCTCAGAGTTGTTTTGATTTTTATTTCTCTAATTACAAGAGATTTAGAACACTTTCTCATGTGCTTATGGATAGTTTTGATTTCTTTAACTGAAAATTGCCTATTCATGTCCCTTGCCCATTTATCAGTTGGGGAATGGCTTGATTTTTTTGTACAATTGATTTAGCTCCTTATATATTTGAGTAAATTAGACCTTTGTCAGATTTCTTTGTTATAAAGATTTTTTCCCAGTTTGTTGATTCCCTTATAATTTTGGTTGCATTGGGGTTTTTTGTACAAAAAATTTCTTGGCTCTGCTCACTTCACTCTTGCATTGCTTCATATAAGCCTTTTCAGGTTTCATTTTTTAATGATTATCCTGTTCATCATTTCTTATGACATAATGGTATTCCTTTATAATTATATGATACAATTTGTCCAGACATTCCCTAATTGATTGACATTCCCTCAATTTCCAATTTTTTGCTACCACAAAAAGAGTTGCTATAAATATATTTGTACAAATAGATTATTTCTCCCTTGCTTTGATGTCCTTGAGATACAAACCTAGTAATACTGTTGCCACATCAAAGTTGGATGGTCCTTTGAGCATAGTCCAAATTGTTCTCCAGAATGGTTATATCAGAAGACAACTCTACCATCTGTTAGTGTCCCAATATTCCCACACGCCTCCAACATTCATCTTTTCCCTTTTTTGTCATATTAGTCAGACTGATGGGTGTGAGGTGCTACCTCAGAGTTATTTGATTTGCATTTTCTAACTAATTTATTTAATTTGAGCATGTTTTCATATGACTAATGATATTAATTTTTTCACCTGAGTATTACCTGTTCATATCTTTTCACCATTTGTCATTTGGGAAATGACTTGTATTCTTATAAATTTGACTTAGTTGAGAAATAAAGCCTCAGTCAGAGACACTTGTATAAAATTTTCCCTTTCTAATCTTGGTTGTGTGGTTTGTCATTTTGTCTCTTGTGAATCAGGTCATAGCTGTTCAGGGTTAGATTGAGCCAGTGCTAGCTTGATATATCTTGAAGCCTTTCTCCTTCTATTCATGAGGAGTATTACCTTGATTTTGGAATCATTCTTCTACTACTCTATGCTTTGTCCATGCTGGCCTCTACTTGGAAGTGGTGAGAGGCAACATTTTAGCACAGGCTTATACTGTGTTTTACTTGAGACCCTTTTCCTGCCATTGTTTTCAGGGCTACCACTCTGGTATTTCATATATTTCAGGGGGGCTTTGGGATTTCACTGCTTGTAAAATATTACTGCTTAGCATTATGTCTTATACATGCCTTGGCTTATTCCTATTCAATTTTTCCATTGAATACTTTCCATCTTTTTTGGAAATCTGGACTAGGTGAAAGATTAAGCTATCAGCTTTAATTGGTTTCTTTATATTATGCATCTCAGATTTTGCTGGAGTATTTCTTAACTTTTAAAACCTAGATGATCTTTAACAAGACACTGAAATTTATCCCTACTCTAGATTTAACCCATTCCCTCTTCATTCTCTTTCTTTGGTATCCATTCCTCATTGATCATTTTCTTTTTCTTATTCATCAATGGAATCTCTAATTGTCTCTATATCTCTTTCTCTGACTCTCATTTTTCTGGTATCTTTTTCTTTCAAACTATGGAAATGTTTGTCATCTATATTATAACAACACAGAAAATAAATACAGGCCTTATCTGTCTTTATAACCAATTCAAAATTATCTTATTTTTCTCCTCATTCATTAAGCAATTCTTACAGGAATAGGCTGTACTCTTTTCTTTACTTCCTTATCATTCACTCCCTAATCATTCCATCGTAGTCTACCTTTCTTTTTCAACAGTATGCTCAACACTGTTCCATTAAATTTTACCAATGAATCTCTTGCTAGATTACATTCTTTTTGAACATTCTGCAGCATGTGGTATTATTGAAGACTAGACTTTCTTTTTCTAAATAATCTGTGACTTAAACAAACTATGACTTCTAAGCTATTATATTCTTAAGGATTTCCTTGTCTCTATTTTACTTCCTTCTGTCTTTTTGTGTGCCACCTAGAGCCAGTTAGGTGAACTGAAACGGAAGTTAGGAATTCCTAAATTCATATCTGAATTACCAGCAAGTCATTTAACTTCTTTTGTTCAATTTTCTCAATTGTAAAACGGGAATAAATAATAGCACCTATATCACAGAGTTATTTGAAGATCAAATGATATTTATATACTTATCATAGTGCCTAACACAATTGTAGGTGCTATATGAACATTTATACCTTTTACTTCCTCTTCCTTATTTTCTTCCCCATCTTTGAATGTGAATCTTCCTCAAGAGGTTATAATTTATCCTCTTCTTCTGTATTTTTCCCTTTAGCTCCACTTTTATGACTTTAATTATCACCTAGACACAGATCACTTCTAAATCTAAATTTCCATCATCTCCCTAGAGTTTGAATACAGAATTTTCAGCTTCTTTTAGATTAAAAGGATATGTCCCCAGGTGTTCTTCTATCCACTCTAATAAGCATTCTGAAAGTGAACTTCTCATTTTCTACCTATAAAATGTGCTCTTGCTCTAACATCTTTATTTCATTTCATGATATCCTCTCAGTCACTCATATTCACAAACTCAAAGATATGATTGACTCCTCCATATCTTTCACTTACCAAGAGTAATCAAAATCCAATTTCTTTTGATTTTTACCTGTACCATGTGCTTCACATCCCCCTCCTCTTCTGTAATCTCACTGAAACTACTTTAGTTCAAAGTTTTCATCTCTTTTTGTTTAGATGAGAGATGTCAAATACACAACCCACACCTTCCTGAATACAATATGAACTAGACAAAAATGCAGTTAAGAAACATTTAACAAAATAAGAATAAGACAAGGCAGATATAATATTTACATGTGATGATCTAAGTCAATATGTCGTCCAAAGAGATCCCTATGCATTTTTAAGTGGGCTAGTTTGACACCAATGGTTTTGAACTTTGTAAAGTCTTTTAATTAATTTTTCTTCCCTGATTGCATCCTCTTTTAATCACCTAACATGAAGATTTTGCATACAGTACTTGTTTAATAAATGTTGATTAATGCAAATGTCAAAGCATTTATGATATAGAAGGGACTCCACAAACCATTTAGATCAAGACATGTGCAAAAGGAATCATCACTATGATACATGGCAATAAGTGATCACCTAGCCTCTGCTGGATGTATTTGGCATCTTTTTCCTTGTGTTTCTTTATCACCATGTATTCTCAGTTTCTGAATATCATCTTCTTCTTTGATTGTCCCACTATTCTGTTGACCCACTTTCTCCTTTTGGGGTGAATCATGATGTCTCCCATTATCAAGAAATGGAAATTAAGGGAAGTTTTCTGCTTCTGTTTAATACTTTAAAAATAAGATGAATTAAACAAAAGCAAAGAAATAATGCCAATTCTTTAAGCCCTTATCTAGACCAACTTCTTATAAAGTATAACCTCCTTGTTTCCTTTAAAGAGAGAATGTGCCAGTCTATGTAAAACAGATTTTGCTTCTCTAAGCCCATTTTCATAGGATCAGAGGGACACAGACTTAGAGCTACAAAGGACCAGAAATGTCATTTAGTCCAACTGACTCATTTTGAGGACAAGTAAATTGATGTTCATTGAGGTGAGGTGACTTGCTGCAAGGTTACATAAATACTAAGTGTCTGAGGGGGAATTTGACCTCACATCCTTTGACTCTCAAGACTATATTCTTTCTCTAGGGGTAGGGGCAAATATTTCCATTGAATTTCTATTTGAACTCAATTAAAATTCAATTAAATATTTCAATCTATAGTTTTTACATGTTGATTAATAATTTTTATTGAAACATCAAAATAAGCGTTCAATGCCATATTTTGTTTATTTATTGTTAGAGCACTAGAGTTCATAATATTTCTTAAACATACAACTAGAATCAAGCAATTAAAATATTATTTAAGATATTTCCTGAGAAATTTCCTTAATTTCATATGTAAAATTTCAAAGTTATTTCCATGAATAAGTTAGTTTGCCATTTGAACTTTTGAACTATTCAGTATTTTTAAAACATTGAATTCCTTCTGTTTTTTTCCCCTCACTTGCAAATAGGATTCTGATTTTTTCTTAAAGACAAAACAAAACCACTCAATTGCATTTCGTTCTCCTTGAAATGCATTAAATCCCATTCTTGCAGAACAAATGTGTTATTTAAGTATACTTGTGAATGTTACAGTTTCTTCTGAACACCAAGCATGTATATTAGTTATTAAAATGGAGTCAGGGTTCTGCTACACTGTGCCCTTAAACTCCTAGAGGGCAAAAGATAACATTTTTTTATTTAACCTTTCATTATTATGAACTCTTTCAGTGGATCTAAACTGATAGTCAATGGCTTAAAACAGTTCTAGATTAGGATGAAGAAAAAAAACCTAGCATTTTAATTCAACTTCTATTAACCCCTTCTTCAAAAAAAGAAAAATGTTGATGAGTAACTTTGAACAACAGCTTAAGGGTGTTTAATAGCAGTAATTTTCTTAAACAGCAAATGGTTCTAGAGTTTACTGAGGCTAGAGAAAAATAATTTTATTTAATTTTTCATAATTTTCAGATACTTCCTGAAATGAAAAAAGAAATACCAATTCATCCATATGTTTAAGAACTTGCGACATATTGAAAAAAATGTAATTTTTAGAAATTTTATTTAAAACATCTAGAAAAAATTACCCTTCTTAACATGTATGACTCTCAGACTTCACTGAAAAGAACCATTATAATATTATCCATCAGGACAGCACAAGGCATTTATCTTTTGTTATATTTCATTTCAAGTGAACCTTTGAATTTACTTTACATTAGTTTATTGTGGCCTTTTGTGTGCCTCTTAGAATCCATTACTCAAAATATTTGGTATGCTGTGGGGCAGCTCAATGGTGCAGTAGAAGAATGAATTACCAGACCTGGAATCAGAAAGACTTGAGTTCAAATATAACCAAAGACACTCATGGCTATACTACTTTCAGTAAGAAATTTAACTACTGTTTGCCTTAATTTCTTCCTCTATAAAATTGGTATTGACATGGGACTTGGGGTTCCCCTCTGGACACCCCAAACTCCAGAAGTGCTCCAGGTCAAAAAGGACAAGGGAAATTCCTTTCTGCCCTTTGGACTTTCCCCCAGATCCTCTTTTAACATAGATATGCACCTCCAAGTTTCACCCTGAAAAGCACTGGGTGATACCTATTCCAATCATCCCTTGAATTCCACAGATCAGCTCTTATATCCCCTAGCACAATAAATTACCTCATTCCTGATTCACACCCTCAACATCCTGTAGCCCTTGTTGTCTAAGCAGTATAAAAAGCCCAAACCCCATCTTCTCTGGGAGGCAGCGTTCTACCTGGACACTGTCTCCTGGACATTATATATTTCTTCCATATTAATAAATTTCTCTTTTTATTTTTAGGCTAATTTTTGGAGTCTTGCATTCTTACAAAGGGTACCTGTCCCAAACCTGGGGTTTTACCTTAACGCTCTTCCACAATAGTATAATAAAAGTGCCTGCCTTTCATAGTTGTTTTTTTTTCTTTAAGCATCTGAGTGTATTGATTTATTAAGGAATACATGTCAATTGCCCATCAACTTGGGACCAGTTGCCTTCCTGAGCTTGGGCACTGAAGCCTGACTACAGGGGGAGACAAACTTTTCTACATTAAAAACAATTAATCAAATAAGGTCAATTAATTAAAATGAAATAATATATTAGTTAACCCAATTTCAAATTACATGAAAGATTAAGTACCTTCCAAGTTGGCAAGAGAAGACCTAACTGTTAAAATTCCCTGAAATGAGAAAAAGATGTGTACTACTCTCCCCAAGTGTCAGTACACAATCAAAGGAACATGGAGATAATAACCAATTCATCATTTAGGAGCCAGGTTTCAGATAAGAAATAAGAATTTTTTGAAGGGTATAATTTTGAGAAAATGCCTTAAGTCTGTCCTAGCATCTGACTAAGTTTCTGTCAGAATAACCTACATCCTTAAATAAAGATCGGTAAGTAGTGATTCATAGTAGTCCAGCTTCCCAGAGAAATAGGGTTGGTTCAAACAATGCAGTAAGATTTTTTTCCCAATTCCTATAGTTGAATAAAATTTTCTCCCAAGGCTGAAACTGAACTAGATTCATAATTGAATTGAAAGGAAACTGAGCTAGCTCCATAACTGAATCATAAGATGGAGTCATTTTGATTCACTTCATTCTCACAGTTATCCACTTGTTGTCCTAATCCCTTCACTGGAGTGTCCAAAAGTTGTTGTGCAGATCAAATGAGATAACATTTTAAAGTACTTAGCACAGTTTCTGCCATGTTATTATTAGTATATAAATGTCAGCTATTATTATTAAGTAGAAATATTAAAGATAAATAGCCTATAAAACACTAGTGAAATTTCCAATATCCATGTAGTTGTCTATTTGGTTTCTTAATGATATTCCCTTAAAGGATACAAAAGTGTAGGTTCTTCCTGACATCACGTTTCAAGTATTCATCACTTACCAATGTCAAATTGTTTTATCTATCACTATCCTACACACACAGACACACACACACTTCACAAAAAAATAATAAATTTGCAATTTCAGACTAAATTGTAGCTATCATATTTACCAAAGTTCAAACAGCTTCTCTGAATAAGATGAAGCTAAAAGCTGTAAAAATATGGGGAAGAATATGTTTCTTAAAGCATTTAAGGCTTGCATAAGGCATTTAGAATTGAGTAAAGGCAAATTAAAATTTAATGAAAGCATGTGTTTATATTTAATGTATCAAACATTTATTCCTCACCAGTATTGTGTAAGGCACACTTCTAGGCACTTGAGGATACAAAGATGAATAAAATATGGCCCCTATTCTCAAAGAGTTTACAATCTAAAGAGGGCAATCAGGAGGCACAAAGAATGATCTATATAGTTGTAATAAAAATAAAATATAGAGATTTGAGAAAGGTAAGAATAAAAGCATGTAATAAGAGACCTGAAAAGTATGGTCACCAGGAATCAATCAGATCTTGATTGATTCCATAATTAAAATAGACCCAAGTCAGGATAGCTTTTATGGTAGTTTATTTACAATTAGGAAGGTTGAAGGTAGGGAAAAAGAGAGAGAAAAACTCTAGTCCAGACCAGCAGAGGTCAGGACTGGGTGAGAGTTAAGGGATTAATGAAACTAGGCTACTAGCCACAAGGGTTTAGCAATTAGAGAGGCAAGGAAGCCTCCTTGAGGTAGAGACTCTGGAAACACCAAGGTAGGCGAAAGGAAGTCAGCCTAACTTACCCCCGTGACAATTCAGAGGGGAAGCAGCCTGAGGTCTCAGCAGAGATCCTTCAGCACCAAGTTCAAAGAGCGAACTAACTCAACAGGAAGTTTACCATCATATTTGAAAGATAGCAGCTTTCCTCACTTTCTGGAGGTACACCTCTAATTCAAGAAGACAAATGAAAGCCTCAACATTGTTTTGGACTGCCCAAAGGGTAGTCCCTTGTTCTTAATTTGTTACTTATTGTCACCTGTGGGTAACTCATCTCCCCTCCCCACTAGGTGAGGTGGGGATGACATTATCTCTGGTGGCTAGAGTTTTAACTATGAATGGGCTTGAGCTAATTCAATTCACACAGTAGAGATATCAAGGGTGCCTATGTGACCTGAACCTTGAAGAATGAATATCACTTTAACAGGAAGAAATGTGTTCATATATATATATATATATATATATATATATATATGAAATCCTTTGTGTCAAGGCTAAAGATATAATCTTAATTTTGAAGCCAGGTGGTATAGTGTATAGAAAATTTATTCTGGAACTCAGGAAATGCTAAACTTAAATCTGGCCTCAGATATTTCTTAGTTGTGTGTCCTTGAACAAGTCACTTAACCTCTCTCTCTCTGCCTTTGTTTTTTCAACTGTAAAAAGAAGATAAAAATAGTACCTAAAAAAGTACATAATATAGCACCTGACAATATGATTATCAACTGTGAATGACTGAGTCAAAAGTCCAGAAGACTCATGACAAAGAAACAAACAAAAAAAGACCACCATAGAAAGAAGAGATGGAGTCCAAATGAAAAATTGAAACATACCATTCTTTACTTTATTTCATCCATAATTTTTATTTGTATTGTTTCACAACATGAACATGGAATTATGTATTATATAATAATATATATACAACCTACATCATATTACCTGCCCTTTTGGCAAAGGTGAAGAGTAGGAGGGAGAGTGAGAGCACAGATTACAAATATCAAGAAATGAATATTAAAAAATCATATTGACATGTAAAAATATATGGTACTTGCCACATAGTAGGTACTTCATAAACTACTTATTCCCTTTCTTATCTATTATTTAAGTGACAAGAGAGGTAATTATACTTTCTAGTCACCAACCCAATCTGAACTGGACTAATTTGGTGTTGTGTTGTCAGAGGCTAAGACTTAGGTAAGTCATGTCATATCTCTAGGTCTGATTTTCCTTCTCTGTGAGATAAGAAATTTGGATTAGTTAACATCTAAGGTTTTCCCCATCATTGCAGATTCTCTGATTCTTTGAATTCTGTATCTGCATCTGTGTGTGTGTGTTTGTGTGTGTGTGTGTGTGTGTGTGTGTGTGTGTGTGTATGCACTGCTTTAAATACTGGAGACATAAAGAAAGATAAAATACTAAGCTGGCCCTTAAGAAACTCACTTTCTAATAGGCGAGACAACATGTAAATAACTAAGTGTATACAAGATTGATTTAGACTAGTTGGAACATATATTTATAATAGAAGGCACTATTGTTGGGGATGAGAGTGAAGAGGGGTTTCTGTCAGAAGGTGGTATTTGAGAATTTGATGTTTGATAACTTTAATATGTCTACTATTCAATAGTAAATGATGACTAAACAATATTATAGCTGTCACCTAACAACTAGAACTTTATCTTTAATTTTTATAATTCAATTCCTTACAATTTATGCTGGTTGCAATTTCAACTATTAACCAAAAATATTTCTACACCAATAGAGAGAAAAAGTTTTAGGAATTAATTCTACCAGGAGTTATGAGTCAGAAATAAAATACTTTTAAGAAACCCAAATTATAATGCTATCATAATACAATTGTCAAGAGCAAGATTATTACTTACTAGGATCTTTTTTCTTGTCCTACAGAAAAAGACCCACTAACTTGGGGGTTAATTAATGAAAATCTAAAATATCTTTTCCATTTCCAATTTTCTCCTATGTCAAATATAACTACACTGGCAGAAAGAACTCAATTGTGACAATTGACTCCATTGTTTTCTCCAACAAAGTATACCATTATATCAGTGATATTTTGTGTTTCTGCTTCCTCAGATATTTCCTTCTCAGATAATACAATTTTCTGTGAAAAATTGGCAGAGAATTTCTGAAAGAGAGATCTCCTGTGGCAATTCTCTTAACAGTATTAAGAAAATTGGTAAGAGGGAGATTTTAGGGGAAATATTTTGAGCTCAGTTTTTGAACAAGTTGAGTTTTAGATGGCTACAGGACATCCAGTTTAAAATATCCAAGAGGTAACTTATGTTAGTAGAGTGGAAGCTCAGGAGAGGAACTATTACTGGATATATATAAATGGGGTGGGGGGAAGTGATATATTAGAAGAGAAGAGAAAGCCCAAGATAGATACTTGACATCAATGATGGTTAATGAACATGGCCAAAATAAAGATTCAACATATGATACTGAAGAATTAACAGTCAAATAGGTAGGGGGGAAGCCAAGAGGAAAGATTTTTAAAAGTCCTAGAAATGAATGAATATCCAGGCAGAGACATTGTTAAGTCATTGATCAGCAAGATGGCCTAGTATTGTGTTTGAAGTCAGAAGGACCTGAATCCCAATCTTTCCTCTCACATTTTCAAACTTTCTGACAGCTAAAAAGCTACATGACCTTGGGCAAGACATTTAAGCTTTCTGGCTCAGTTTCCTCAACTATAAAATAGATAATAATAGCATCTACAACTCAGAGTTGTTGCAAAAATCAAATGAATATTTTTTGTGAAGTGTTTAGTACAGTGCCTCCCTCATAGTAGGTGCATTTTAAATACTCTGCTCCTCTTTTCCCCTCAGAGACTTCCAATAAATATGAAAGAATAAAGAGAGAGAAAACCCCACTAGATTTATCAAACAAGAGATCATCAATAATGTATATAGAGAGGAGAATCAGTTGTACAATAAGATCAGAAGCTGGACTGAAAAACTTTTAAAAGAAAATGAGAAGTGAGCAAGTGGAGAGCTTTGACTTAGATGACTTTTTTCAAAGGAGTTTATATGAGAAAAGAGAGAGGACAGCATGTGGTAGGGATTGTTACAACACCTGAGTTTGATTATTTGTTTGTACTTTTAGCATATGGAAAACAGAAATGTGTTTATAGGCAGCATGGATAAGAGAACAGAAATGACTGAAGGGCAGAAAATATAGAAGGCCATGAGATCAAGGGCACATATAGACAGATAAGTCTTGTCAAAGAGAAAAACTGTCCCTTCATATGAAGCAAAGGTGAAGAGGGAGATAAAGAGGCAGTATGCCTGTGTATTATTAGATAATGAAGATGAGTAAAGAGAACAACAAGCAGCAAATGACCTAAGCTTTTCCTGTGATTTATCAAGTAATATCCTCACCTAAATTAATGAGATTGAAAGAGTTTTGGGGGTGCAGTTTGAAGAAATGTTATATTGATTCAAGAAGTATAAAAAGAGCCCTTGTGGAAGAGAAAGTCAAATTGAGATTATGAAAAAATGTGTAGGAGACCAAATCAGTTTTAATTTTTAAAAATTTCATGAAGCTTCATTTAGCAATCTGTGAATAAGCACAAGGAGTCACAGGATGGCAATAATCCAAAGTTTGGTTTGTTAAAGAATAATTGGCCATTGAAAAAGGAGTCAAAGGAATCAATTACAGAGTATGGTATAGAGTTGAACTGATTCACTAAGATTTTGAGATAGGGAAGTGAGGATAGTCTAAATAGAACAGAGATAATAGCCTATGAAAGAACTGAGGAGTGAAGGGATTAGAAGTCATAATGAGGATAAAGAATAACATTAGGGACAAAAAAAAGCAGGAAAGAGAGAAGGATAATATATCATAACATGTATATCAGATTTTTGAAATCAGAAAAATAAATTTCAAAATTCATGGAACTAGAAATTTTATGGGTAATAGCAAAATCAAGGGTATTGTCATCTCTTCGTGTAGATGGAGAATATCAGATTAAATCATATGAGCTGAGCACCTTGAAGGATTGGGGAATTATGATATTTAAAGGATTCAATATGTGTTACAAATTCCCCTAGTATAATATCAACTGTTATAGTAGAGCACCTGGAGTCAGGAAGACTTGAGTTTATATATGGCCTCCGACAGAGACTAATATATGAACCTAGACAAGTCATTTATCCTGTGTTTGCCTCAGTGTTTTTATATATAAAATAGATATGATAATAGCAACTACTTATTGTGATAATGAAATAAAATAATATTTGTGAAGCACTTAGTGTAGGCCCTAGCACCTAAAAATGTTTTAGTCATTACTATTAAAGCAATTATTGTTATCATAATCACAAAAACCCTGTTTTTATAGCATTTTGTTATTTGTTCTTTTCCTTTATAATTGCTCATGTTTAACACTGTTAAGAAATAAAACATTCTGAAACAAAATAAAACATTGTACTAGGCATGTAAAATGGATGTGTTATTGCTTACCTTCTCAATGTCTGAGGGAAAAGCTAGAAGGAAGGAAAGATCTGGAACTCAAAATTTTTAAAAAAGTGAAACTTAGAAAATGAATACTACAATTTAAAGAGTTGTGATAGAGAGATAGATTATGATCCAGGCACTGGTTTTATTCAGAAAGGGAGGAAAATACCTAATAAGACATCTTGGGTCCAGATTGGCTGATCAATTTAAATAGTATGGACCTCTAAGATGAGTTGCTGATTAAGGAAGAGTCTTGTAGTGGAAACAGGGAGCAAGGGATATTCCAAATCCTCTACCATAATCAGATATTCAGTGGATATGAGTAAAAGTACAGCCAGTTCTAGAAATCCATTGACAGAGTATCAGCAGGGAGAGGCAGATATCAGTAATTGATAGAAGATGGAAAGACTGAGAAAGGGAAAGCTTTAAAATGAAACCACGTTTTGTTAAAAATGGAGAAGATACTGCAGAGAGCATAGTGGATAGAACAGATAGATGTGGAAGAGGTTATAGAGTGGAAAGACGTGTGAAGAGATGAGAATTCATAGGCAGTAAATTAAGAGAATATATTCAGACATTAGCAGCCATGAATTCATAATAATGGAAATTTGGAAATTATGTGGCATTAATAATAAGAAAAGTATTAATGAATTAGTCCATTGAGAGAATATGTTTGGGGAAAAGCCTATTCAAGTAAGAGATGATTACACTCTTCAAGATGTTCCTTCAAAATCCAACATTGTGGTCAGTGTTGGAGTGTTCTGTGAGATCCATGAGGCCATCTCACAAAATAAGAAAATAGGATTTCAAGAGCTTGGGAAAAATTCCTGGGGTGGTAAACACATCTTAAGCTAATAAAACTTGCTAGAAAAGTTCTGTACATAGTGGAATAGCCACAACTTCAGTCTCAGTGACAGAAAGTAGATAGGTCATTGAGTAATTAGCCTTATTGAAATCAGAGGCTCATACATCCAGGTGGACTTCACAAATTTCTCAGCCATAATTTGGAAGTAACAAATACTAAATTGTAGAGATCTTGAAATTCGTACCAGGTGATAACCTTGTTTTAGGGAGCCCTCAAATTTACCTTTGTTCCTTGAGGACTTGCCTTCAGGGAAGTCCCAGACTAAACCTTATTTTAGACTGAACAATAGAACTTAAAGTACCTAATGATCTCAGCTTAGATAGAATTAGTAGATATATTCAAATATTAAGTAACCTTTACTTTTAGAAGTTTCTCTTATTGACTCCAGCAAGTAATTAAGAAGATCATCTACCATGATCAGGTGGGATTTATACCAGGAATCCAAGGGTGGCTAAACATTAGGAAAACCATCCACATAATTGACCATATCAATAGGCTAACCAACAAAAATCACATGATTATCTCAATAGATGCTGAAAAAGCCTTTCACAAAATACAGCATCCATTCCTATTGGAAACATTGAAAAGTATAGGAATAGGGGCAGCTGGGTAGCTCAGTGGAGTGAGAGTCAGGCCTAGAGACAGGAGGTCCTAGGTTCAAACCCGGCCTCAGCCACTTCCCAGCTGTGTGACCCTGGGCAAGTCACTTGACCCCCATTGCCCACCCTTACCAATCTTCCACCTATGAGACAATACACCAAAGTACAAGGGTTTAAAAAAAAAGAAAGAAAAGTATAGGAATAGAAGGACCCTTCCTAAAAATAATAAACAGTATATACCTAAAACCATCAACAACATTATATGCAATGGGGATAAATTAGAAGCCTTCCCAATAAGATCAGGAGTGAAACAAGGATGCCCATTATCACCTCTATTATTCAACATAGTACTAGAAACACTAGCAGTAGCAATTAGAGAAGAAAAAGAAATTGAATGTATCAATATAGGCAACGAGGAGACTAAACTGTCACTCTTTGCAGATGATATGATGGTCTACTTAAAAAATCCTAGAGACTCAACTAAGAAGCTTGTAGAAATAATCAACAACTTTAGCAAAGTTGCAGGACACAAAATAAATGCACATAAATCATCAGCATTTCTATACATTTCCAACACACTAGAGCAGCAAGAGGTAGAAAGAGAAAAACCATTCAAAATCACCCTAGACAATATAAAATACTTAGGAATCTATCTACCAAAACAAACACAGCAATTATACGAAAACAACTACAAAACACTTTCCAAAAAATAAAACTGGATCTCAACAATTGGAAAACCATTAATTGTTCATGGGTAAGACAAGCTAACATAATAAAATGAACATTCTACCCAAATTAATTTACCTATTTAGTGCCATACCTATCAAATTACCAAAAAACTTTTTTACTGAATTAGGAAAAACTATAACAAAGTTCATTTGGAATAACAAAAGATCAAGAATATCAAGGGAAATAATGAAAAAAATGTGACGGAAGCGGACCTAGCAATACCAGATATTAAACTATACTATAAAGCAGCAGTCATCAAAACAATATGGTACTGGCTAAGATATAGAAGGGAAGATCAGTGGAATAGACTTGGGGTTAATGACATCAGCAAGACAGTGTACGATAAACCTAAAGAGCCCAACTTTTGGGACATGAATCCACTATTTGACAAAAACTGCTGGGAATTTTGGAAAACAATATGGGAGAGATTAGGTTTAGATCAACACCTCACAACCTACACCAAGATAAATTCAGAATGGGTGAATGACCTGAATATAAAGAGGGAAACTATAAATAAGTTAAGTGAACACAAAATAGTATACCTGTCAGATCTCTGGGAAAGGAAAGATTTTAAAACCAAGCAAGAATTAGAGAAAATTACAAAATGTAAATTAAATGGTTTTGATTATATTAAGCTAAAAAGATTTTGTACAAACAAAAATAATGTAGTCAAAATCATAAGGGAAACAACAAATTGAGAAAAAATCTTTATAACAAAAAACTCTGACAGGGGTCTAATCACTCAAATATACAAGGAGTTAAATCAATTATATAAAAAATCAAACCATTCCCCAATTGAAAAATGGGCAAGAGACATGAATAGGCAATTCTCAGGTAAAGAAATCAAAAGTATCAATAAGCACATGAGAAAGTGTTCTAAATCTCTAATAATTAGAGAAATGAAAATCAAAACAACTCTGAGGTACCACCTCACACCTAGCAGATTGGCTAAAATGAAAGAAGGGGAGAGTAATGAATGTTGGAGGGGATGTGGCAAAATTGGGACATTAATGCATTGCTGGTGGAGCTGTGAACTGATCCAACAATTCTGGCTAGCAATTTGGAACTATGCTCAAAGGGCTATAAAAGAATGCCTGCCCTTTGATCCAGCCATACCATTGTTGGGTTTGTAACCCAAAGAGATCTTAGATAAACAGACTTGTACGAAAATATTTATAGCTCCACTTTTTGTAGTGGCAAAGAATTGGAAAGGGTGGTATGTCCTTCAATTGGGGAATGGCTGAACACACTGTGGTATATGCTGGTGATGGAATACTATTGTGCTAAAAGGAATAATAAACTGGTGGAGTTCCAGGTGAACTGGAAAGACTTCAGGAACTGATGCAGAGTGAAAGGAGCAGAGCCAGAAGAACATTGTACACAGAGACTGATATACTGTGGTAAAATCGAATGTAATGGACTCCTGTACCAGCAACAATGCAATGACACAAGACAGCTCTGAGGGATTTATGGTAAAGAATGCTACCCACATTTAGAGGAAGATCTGCAGGAGAGGAAACATAGAAGATAAACAATTGCTAAATGCAGGGGCTGAGGCGGATATGATCCGGGATGTGGTCTCAAAACTACCACAGCAATGCAACTAACAACAATTTGGAAATAGGCCCTGAACAAGGACACATGTTACAACCAGTGGAAATGTGCGTTGGCCATGGGTGGGGGGATTTTAGGGGGGTGAAGGGGAAAGTAGGGGCATAAAGTATGTAAACAGGTTAAAAATGAATATTAATAAATGTTTAAAAAAAAAAAGAAGTTTCTCCTATTGTATTTCGGCCTCTGCCAGGTAGTCCAGTTCTTGGCTGGAATCCTCCTTCCCTTGTCTCCATGTAAGCCAATCAATTGTCCTTCCTGTTCTTTATTCCCCAGAGTGTATATAGGACCCCAAGTTCTTCAGTTCTTTGGGAAATCCCCTTTTGAAGTGTATTTTCTCCAAAGACAGTGTTCCAAGAGTCTGGAGCTTGTCTCTGTGTGGTATCTTGGCCATGACTCTGTGTGGTAGCCCTTAGGGCATTGTCTCCTGATAAATACTTGTTCTTTCTAACTACTTTGGTGGTTCTGTGTTTTTCAAGATTGACACATGTGAGGAAGTGCTGAAAATAAAAAAGCAGAGATTTTTGAAGCATAGAGTGACCAATTCTATACATATATACACAAAACACTTATTTATGTATATAATAGTAACGAAGTAAAACAATGAAATTTTATGGTGATGTGGGTATAGAAAAGATAAAATAATACTCTGGCATTGAATTATGATTATTGACTCAACAGTTTCATTATTGTGTCCTAAGAATAAATGGAGTGTGGAATTTTATATCTCTGGAATTAGAATCAGTGAGGTTTGGATTCCTCTCCCTGACACTATCTGTGAGATTCTCAGTAAGCTAGTTGGTTTCCATAGCCATCTGGCAACTCCAAAGAACTAATTTAGTAATGTTTGTTTGTGATTTGCCTTTGCATAACCAGTTCTCACAATAAAAGTTTCCCAGAATGAGGAGCTCGCAAATTATTTGTATATTTTCATAACCTAAAAGGACAATTTCTTTCCCGTTTTGACAGATAATAACATCTATAGTGTTTCTCATATAAGGATAGTATGAGGTTTAAAGGGCAAAATATATGCATATATCTATAGCTACAAACATATTTACCTAGGCATTTACATCTAAATTACATATCAACCCCTTTATTCAGTTTAAAAGGTTTTGCAAATTACATCATCATCCATAGCTCATGAACAATAAGCAGAATAGATGATCAAAGATAAGGAAATGCTTGAAGAAATTATAGTAAAGAACCATAATAAAATATCAGATATGGCTAATATAAAGTATATAATTTTAGAGAAAGACATAAAATTATGTGTCAGTGTTTCTATCTAAATATAAAGATAGCTGTCTAAATACACATTTACCTATATATGTACATATATTTTATGTAGAAAATAAAAAAGAAAAAATGACTAATGTATACACTGAGTATGCCAATGATAGTGAATAATAAAAGAATGATAATAATAACAATAATGAATTCTGAAAAATATATAGTCAACTCAGAACAAAATGACAACAAATAGGATCCCTGGATGTCATTTCACTTTGATAATCTTATACATTAAGCACTATGTAAAATGTAAATGTTCATAATTTGAACATTTTTCATATTTTATTTTGTTTTTAAAGGTTTGCTGTTTGAGAATGATTGTTTACGGGCAGCTGGGTAGCTCAGTGTATTGAGAGTCAGGCCTAGAAATGGGAGGTCCTAGGTTCAAATCCAGCCTCAAACACTTCCCAACTGTGTGACCCTTGACCTCCATTGCCCACCCTTGCCACTCTTCCACCTAGGAGCCAATACACAGAAGTTAAGGGTTTTTAAAAAAAGAGAATGATTGTTTATTATAATTGATTTGTTAAATGCACATCCAATGACATACTTACAAAAAAAGAACTGGGCTTGTCATGTGGAAAAAACAAGCATAATAAATTGACATTCCAAGTTATTTACTTACATACAACCAATATGAAAAGGCTCATAAGTAGGTACTCAAAGGGCAGCAAGGTGACTCAGTGGATAGGAGCGAGACCCAAAGATGGAAGGTCCTAAGTTTGAATCTAGCTACAGACATTTCCTAGCTGCATGACCCTGGGCAAGTCTCTAATTACCTAGCTTTTACCATTTTTCTGCCTTGCAACAATTACTTAGTATCAATTATAGGAAGTAAGGATTTTTTTTAAATGGTGGATTGATCACGAAAGGCTTGTAGAATGATTTGCTCAAGAATCACAATGGATGAGAAACCATGGTTACTTAATACTCTTCTGGTGGAGAACTACCTGTGAAACCAAACTAAGGAGATTAAAGGATTGCAGAATTGATTTTTAATATTGTCTCATACATGCAAACACATATATTATCATCTCAATTTAAAATCAATCAAATTTTTAAACAATTCATTTCAAAAAATTTTCAATGAGCATCAACAACATGGCACCTAAGTTCAACAGTCTTCTAACAAACTCTCATGTTCCAACATATTAATAAATAAACTGCTAGACATTTACAAACACGTGTACACTTGATTTCATCTTCTTGTGTGATTTTTGATAAATTAAAAACTCTATGAATGGTGTTTTCATTAGTTAGAATTCCTTTCATTTCTCAATGAGTAGAAGGAACTTTGTTCATTTCATATTATTCTGGTAACCCAAGATAAATCATCAAGTACAAGTCCCTTGAGATTCTTTTAGATTAAATAAAATCTGTTTTATTTTCAACTGTTTTATTAATCCATTTGCTTGCATGAGAACTGAGAACAATTTTAGACACTTCAGACATTTCTAGGGTAAACACATGAGTTGACATAAATCAGGAAGAGATTACAGAGAAATGCTACCAAGATTAAATTTGTTCAGTTCGATTTTAGGCCTACAACTCTGAGCTATTACTTAAATTGGCTAGAATTCAGTTAGTTTTAATATTTTTGATGATAATATCAACCTTTAGACACAGTTTGTACTTTTAGTCCACTCGAATCCACCAAAATTTTTTTCAGTATTTTTTAAGTATTATTCAGACACTTGTCCCCTATTTTGTCCTTATGAAGGTGATTTATAATATCAAATTATAAGAGTTTGCATTTATCCTTAATTGCATTCTTATTAGTTCTAAATTGTTGGTATCACTTTAAATTTCTTTTTCAGCCAATAAATGGAACTTTAGAGTAGTGGGTTTCCCTAATATTGTTGTTATTCAGTTATATCAACTTTCTGACCTCATTTAGAGTTTTCTTAGATAGATCCTGGAGTGGTTTGCTGTTAACTTCTCCAGCTCATTTCACATATGAAGAACTGAGGCAAATAAATTCAAGTAACTGTCCCTGGGTCACACACTAACCATTGGAGGCCAGATTTGAACTCACAAAGATGAGTCTTATTGATTCCAGGTGCAGCACATATAATTGCCCATTTATTAGAGATATTCAAAAGCAGATTGGGTGGTCTTTCATCAGGCAGATTGTAACAGATACTTGCTCAGGTGCAACATGGGCTAGATGTCTATATTGAGGACCTTCCAAAATCCATTATGTTGTGATACTATGGCTTGCCGATGTGTAAACTTCCCATACATTTATAGGAGACATTCAAATTCTTAATTTTGAGATTGAATAAGAGCAGCGCTTGCTATATCTCAGGGTTGTGGAACTGCTAAAAATAGTTGATTGCAACAAAGATTTTAAATTCTAATAAATTCAGTTTATCTTCCACCCAAAGCTTTGTGTAACATGATGTAGGATATGGGCTTATATCTATGTGGGGGGTTTACCTTTAAAATTTTAATAGGTTAAGGCATAGGGTTGAAGGAATTATAGATTAAATATTTAAATTTGTTGTCTCTTAGGAGCATTTCTGCCTTGATGAGCAGTGTGGAAAATTTTGAAGGCATATTAATAACTTTAATATCTGCCTCTGGGTGGAATTTTCTTAAATTTAATTAAGAATTCCCAGGCTATCTTTTCCTAATACTTTATTCTTATACATAAGCATAAGAAATGAATGCTTCCTGCCGATGGCTGTGAGGATAGCTATGTTTGAATCTTTCTTTCTCATGCTGAGATGGGTTGCAGAGCATTTAGTGTCTATATGTGTTTTAAGAACATTTGATAAATGCAAATACTTAGAAACCTGTTGAATTTGTGAATGACCCAACTAAAATTTTTTATTCTCTTTCATGTTTTTCCTGTTCTAGAATTTAATACAAACTGTTATTTAATTATTAGATAAACACCATGTCCTAGAAATTATGCAGAAAGGAGTCTTATTAAATGTTCTCCTGCGGGGATTTATTAAAATTAGCTATTGAAAGGGGCAGGGGTTATATCTACACTGAAGACATTTCTAAAATTGTTTCTGAAACCAAATTAAAAATTTCCGAATGTGTGTGTGTGTCACTGTATCACCATAAAATTTAGTAGTAGGGAATATAAACCCATACATACATGCATACATACATGTTCCTTCTCTAGTAAAGCAGATCTTACATATAAATGCCTACTTATCTGTATTATTTATCCATGTATTCCCATAATGCCTGCATAAGTGTCAGTCTGATATGCTGGGGTCCTTTCTCTCAGAGCAAGCAGACTGCCTCCATCTTTCAACCCATGGTGTCACCTCCTTTTTTCTCCTTGCTTATATCATTCAGGTGACTTCTGTGTAATTCTTTAGAAGCTTCAACCTCCTTGTATCCTCTCTAGGCCTTTTCACTGGGCTACCTACTATTTTAATTCTTCAGGGTATATGAAGTTTGAAAATCTTGAAATTTTTTCAGAGACCATCTAATCTAACCCTGCTATGAAGAATAAATAGGCTCTTTAATATCCATAACCACTTGTTTTCCAATAAGCACTTCAAGTTTTCTAGTGAGGAGGGGAAAAAGCATTTATTAAACCTCTATTATGACCCAAACACTGTTCTATGTGTTCTACAAATAATATCTTATTTGGTGCCTTTGACAACCCTGAGATATAAAACTACTATTATTATATCCATTTTATAGTTGAGTGAACTGAGACTGAGTGAGGTGAAGTATCTTGCCTGGTGTCACACAGTTGATAAATATTTGAGATCACATATGAACTACTGTCTCTAGGTCCATCACTAAATCCTCTAAGCCAACTATAAGCCTATAATAATAAACTCACTTTGACCTTAAGTAGTCTTTTCCATGTGAATACTCTAAATTTTAATAATTTTTTTTCTTTTCTTTCTTTGCCTCTGATAGGAAAACTGATAGAGAACAAGATCATATGATTTCCTTAAGCTCAAACATGTAGATGTGGGAAGGACTACTTTTTGATCCAGGTTTCCTAAGTCATAATTTTGGTAGATGATATCTATTGGTATTGCCAATGCTGTATCTATATACATTTAGTCCATTTTCCTGGAAGGATATTTTCTTTTATCATGAACAAAACTGATAATAATTGTTGATATTTTTAACATACTTAGCTGCTATGGAAAACATATTTTATATATATATATATATATATATATATATATATATATATATNACAAACCTGTTTCTATATGCTAGGCACTTCATCAAATTCTGTCCAGAAGAGGCAAAAATGTTAACACCTATCCCCAAGGAGCTTATATTTTAGTGAGGTTAAGCCTATGTTGGCAAACCTATGGCACACAGAGGGGGCTTCACCCTCCCCCTCTCCATGTGTGCCTGAGGACATTTCTCACATGACCTGCCCCTCTGCCCAGCAGCCCAATGGGAGTGCTTCCTCCCTCCACTGTCTGGGGTAAAGCAGTGGGGTGAGGTGGGGTGGGGGCTCACATGTGGCATGAGTGTGCAGTTTGGGTACTCATATAAGTTTTCTAAAAGGTTCAGCCTCACCGGGTTAAGCAATATGTCCACAAATAATTACAGGAGATATATATATATATATATATATATATATATATATGTATGTATATATATACACATATATATATGTATAATTTTTAAAATTGTATATTTTTGCATTCCTATTTTTCCATTCAGGAAAATGAGGATCAGAGATGATAAATGGCTTCCTGAAGGTCACTAAATTTGTGAGTTGCTGAGCCAGAATTTGACTTGAAATCTTTGCCTCTATACCACACTACTTCTAAGTATCTGTACATTTGAGGATCCCTTCCTTCACAGAGAAAGATTATCCCAAATTCACATATAATCCGTCTCAGAAAGCTTGAATACAAGGGCATAGCTGGAGTATTTACCCGGATTGTACAAAAGAAATTTTGCTATTTTTTGGTTTGTTTGTTTTCACATGAATTGCACTATTCAGAAGCTGTCACTTTGTCTCCAATTGACTAATAGAGATGTTTTGGTGATTTACAAGATGAATTTTTTGTCTGCAAAGTGTTTTTAAGTCGTTCCAGAAAAGGCACTATATAAACATGAAGGGTTATTACAGCATAATATCTGCTGTGGCCATCTGGAGCAAATGTCTAGAGGTGAGAAGGTTACTTAGCTTCCATGCCCATTTGCTTTTTGGCGTTTCAAGTCAGACTGCTGAGCAAGATACCAACTGTTATTGTTTTGGGAGTCTCAGATACTTTGCTAGGAACTGGACTGAGACCACCACCTCATTCCCCACAGGCTGAAGCGTAGCAATCAGCTGCTTAGCACATTCCATCACTGGGAAGCTGGGGCTCAATCCAAAGAGTGACCTAGATGTGGAAAGCTTCAAATCCCACTGCTAATTCTCAGGGCTCTTTAGTCCTCTCAGAACATACTTGCTGCTAAATCAGGTTAAGCTGGTGCACCCTCTGTCACACCTTTATTACAATATTAGGCCACTTGCCATTGGCACAGGATTAAGGTAGGCATACAAAGTTATCAGACACCCCTTTTTATAGCTGCAAGACATGGCAATTTTATAAACAGGTCAAATCATCGGGAAAATATGACTAAGAACCTAGAAGATGTCTCCTTGAAGTTTGTAAGCTCTAAATTTCTACATTTTCCTAATAGATAACTATGCTAAGTCAATAAAGGCAGTTCTCTGAAATCCTATGCTATAGAGTCCTTCTAGGCACTGTACTAAGCAGGAGACTTTGAACTTACTCCTTTCCCCATATCTGTCCATCAGTCACATTCCTGAGTCCAATATCAGTTCTAGTCACAGAGGCAAATCTTACTTTCTAGTCACAGTCCTGAACCCAAATATATAATCTAGTTATGCCTCAGTTTAGAAAATGTCAGAACAAGCTGAAACAATAACAAGAGTACATTGGAATTTGTCCCTGGACACTCAGGTTCAAAACCCAATCTTGACAATCATTGGCTTTGAGACCTTGGCCATGCCAGATCCTAAACTCTATCTCCTTGCCAAGAAGATATCACTTGTGTAACATGTTAGTTTAAAAGTTTTGTTTGTTTTTTTGGGGGGGGAGAGGGGGGCAAAACACTTTTTAATATCTCAGAGCTCCAAGGAAATATGAATTATTATTTTCATTCATATTTTTATAGATGAAGAAAATGATGCATTGATAGATGGCATGACTGATGCCATGCAATTAATTAGTGGAAGATCTGGGGCTCTTCTTTCACCAAACCAAATCTTTTGATTTTTAATCAAGTGTTTTCTCTATTTTATCACATTGGTTTTAAAGTTGTATTTTGGAAAATTGCTTTCATGGAGAGACACATGACTTTTGATCATTAAGGTATAGACCTTTCCCTGTTGGTCCTAAAAGATAAAATAATAGTGATGGCTATAATTTGCAAACAAACTAGTTAAGGCTTAAAGAAATACTGTATCAAAGCAATGAGGAAATCTTCACAGGTATGTAAAATACAAACTGAGAGTTGATGAGTATGAGTGGAAGGTTTAATTGGTTTTCTTTCCTTGGAAGTTTTTCCTCCTTTTTTATTATATTTTCCCCAAATACATATGTAGATACAATTTTTTAATAATTATTTTCTGACATTTTTCAATCTGTGTTTTCTCCCTTTTTCTTCTCTCCTAGAGACAGAAACTAAGATGATATAGGTTATACAAATGCTATGATGAAGTACATATTTCCATGTTCCTCATGTGAAGGAAGGCACTCACTGCTTATATAAGGGGAGAAAAAACCATGAAGGAAATAAAGTGAAAAATGGTCTGCTTCAATCTGCATTCAGCCTCGTTCAGTTCCTTTTAGAGCAGTGTGGTAACCTTTCCATGATGAGTTCCTTGGAGTGGTCTTGCATGACTCATAATAGTTAAATAATTCACAATTGATACTCCTCAGAAGTCTTAAAGCAGAGGATGGATGATCGCTTTTGTGGAGAGTATCTTATAGTAGGGATTCTTTTTCTGTTATGGTTTGGATTAATGTAGATGAATACTAAAGTTCGTGCCAACTCTGAGTTTCTGATTCTGATAGCAGAAGCATCAAGGGAAGGACAGCTTTTTTCTCTCATGCCCTGATCTCACCTTCTTTTTTTCTGATCACTACCCCTTATTACTATTCTGAGTGACAATGGTGAAGACAATTTCCTAAATATCCACTATTCATTCTAAATACACTCCAAGAAGCTTTTACTTGAATAGCCTCTGCCTTCTATTAATATTTATTCTTTAGGACTTCAAATATATATGAAATGAAGATCTGAGCTAGGATACTCTTTTTTCTAATTATTGAGATGTATAACTGCTGTGTAAGTAGAGCTTGATAAAAAAAACAACATTGAGTAGAATCATTTTTTGTGAGAGCAAAGTACCTTGTTAGAGGAAGCTTTAGCTCTTCAAAATAGAATAATAACTACAGAATATTTAATAGAGATCTAATCCAAAATGCTCAATTTACAAATTAAATAACTAAGCTCCAGAGAGCAGGAGATGACTTTTCTAAGGTCATACATTCCATAAAAACAGTCCCTAGATTCATACACAAATCCCTTGATTCTAAATCCAGTGTGCTTTGCATTGTAGAAAGAAGTGTGCATATTATTACTATTCTCTTTATTTCTTTCAGCAAGCAGCTCATGTTACTCACTGATATAAGTAGCTAAACAATATTGTGTAATTATCACTGGGTTGAAGTGGCAGGAAATATGGGTTCTATTCTTAGACTTCTAGTTGACCTATTGGACAAATTATCTCCCTCATTTGAGAAATCATTTTCCTTTTTCTGGAAAATGGGGTAAGATCTGGGCAGGGATAAAGTAGATAAGCATTTATGTAGTGCCTACTATGTAAAAGGCAATGGACTAAGGTTTTAGAAATATTATCTCATTTGATCCTTACAATAACCCTGAGAGATAGGTACTATTGTTAATCCCATTTTACAATGCATAAAACTGAAGGAAACACAGGTTATATGATTTGTTCAAGGTCAGACAGCTTGTTAATTGCATGAGACCAGATTTGAGCTCATATCTTCCTTACTCTAGGCCCAACTCTTTATCCACTGCATTACTTACCTCGAAGGATATATGAGGAAGACTGCTACATCTTTTATGAAGACTTGCCAAGCCCTTTTCCGGGCAACTTTCCACTTTTGTTATCCACTTGCCCTCCAACTTTTAACTGGGGATCAAAGAAGTTATAGTATTCATAATGATTATACCCCATTAAATCATCAAAGCAGGTGAACTAAACCAGGCTGAGCATAACCAAAGGCCACAAAATCATCAGTGAGCTAAGGAGATGTCTACACTGGATATATGAAGACTTCCCTTTGCCAAATGAAAGGATGAGAACTATTTGTTCCAAGAACATTAAAGATGGTAGAAGTGGGCACTGTGCAGTGCTTAGAGCTTGCTTAGACATCAAAGAAGCCACTCATCTACTGTATCTCTAGCCATCACCAGTCATGACACTGGAAAAGAGTAAGGCTGATGATGTGCAACTCTGTCCCACTAAAATCAAGTTTATGTACAAATAAAAAGATATCACCTATTTGGTTCTCTTTGAGGATGAAGGACAACAATCAATCAACCAACTAATCCACCTACCTATATCCAGTAATGGATTGAACTAATTGCTCAAATGCCTTTTACATTTTATTTTGTTCTGAATTTCTATGATTGTAAATGGATTTGATAAAATGAAATATTATTAGTTTAGTTTTGCTTTGTTCAAGTTGATTTAAAGTGCACTAAAATGCCATTCTGTGAGGCAGTTAGCTAGATTGACAAGTGGATAGAATGCTGGTCCCAGAATCAGGAAGACTTGAATTTAATTTTGTCAGATATTTACTGGCTTTATGAACATAGGTAAAACATATATCTTCTGCTATTTTAGTTTTCTGAAACAAAGATTAGGGATAATAATAAAATCTACCTGCCCAGGATTTTTGTGAGGATCAAATGAGATAATATTTTTATTTTTAGTTTATAAAAACACAAATTATTTTTAGTCAGTTTAGCACATTTCTTGACACACAGTAGACAATGGAGGCTTATTCTCCTTTTTTTTCATTCCCTACTTCATCTCTTCTTTCTTCTGTTCCTGTTTTCATTACTAATTTCTGCATCTACTCTAGATTAGTTGTGTTTGGCTTACATTTTCACCTCAAGTTTGTTTGACACAGATTATATACCAGACAGATGAGAAGTAGGGAGGTAGGGAATAATGAGAAATGATAGGGTGAAAAAGAAGCTATAAGGAAGCTATCTCCTATTTATGTATTGATTCCAGAAAAAAAAACAATTCTAATAGATTCTCTCTCATTTGTTAGGGATGCATACTATGCAAGAGAACCAGCTAATAGAAATATGTTTATCAATACCTACATTTACTTAGGTTGTTCTGTACCCCTTGCACTCTGGAGACAAGGTTGCCAGACTAGCCAAAAAATGCAGATTGTGTAACACTACCATTGATGCTGAAAACATCTCATCCATGAATTCTGCAAACTGGCAATTCTATAAGGGGAAATCAAATGGTCTGAAATAGCATCAAATCTGTCAAAGACAAAATTACTCTCCCCCCAGAGGGCCTATTCATTGTATCTTCTAAGGGCAATTATAGACATTTAATTTGCCATTTTCTCAGTTCTCTACACCTTAGAATAGCATATTCTATATTTACCAAAAAGTATTCATTCCGGTTACCACAAAACCAATATATTTAACATTAAAATTCTCTAACATTCTCCAGAAAAAGAGGTCACCATAGCCACAACTGATAAAACCAGGCTTTCCTCAAAGATATTGCATCAGAAATGTTTGGATTTTCTTAAATGTGTTTTTTCTCCAATATTTGTAGTGTTGAGGCATCTAGAAAAATAATTATGAAACAACTCTGAGTTTGATATTAAACCGTAAATTGAAAAGAAGATAAAAATAGACTATGATTAAAAAAAAAAGTCTAGTTCATATGGACCCCAGCAACAAAAAGATCTACATCAAATTGATGACTTTTTTTCAAACCTTTAAGTTTTCTGCCTCATTTTATCCATTTATTAATATATTTAGAATTTGAAAACTTGGTTTCAACTGCTAGCTCTCCTATATACTTTCTATATAATATTGGGTGAATCATTTTACTCAGTAGATGATACTAAGAGATCTTGAAATTTCTACCTATGCTGAAAGCTAAGACGGTGGAGTAAAGGATACTCTGCAACCTTAATTTCTACACACACACACACACACACACACACATGAAAATGAATCTCCTCAAAACAAAGTAAAGTGGGAGAAACTTGTCTTACTGGGGTAAGAAGAGAATGTAGCCCAGGTGGCACAGCATCCGTGGGAATTGACAAAACTAAGATAAGCCCAGCATGCTGCAACTTCAGCAGAAACAATGAAGCCACAGAATGAGAATAAGCTCAGCCCAAGCCACTCAACATAGGTATAGAAGAAAGAAAAGGCAGGGTGAGGGACAATATAACCTAAGTCACTAGACACAGACAGCAAAGACAAAGAGGGCAGGAAATCTACTCACTCTCATGTGGCAGCAGAGACCCTGAAACAGCAGAGTGAGGGACCAGTCCAGCCCAAAGCACTCCTCAGGGGTAGTGAATGAAGAAATAGCAAGAAACATCCTCCCATGTCATAGTAGAGCAACTGAGTCAGCAAAGCAGAAGAATGGCAGACCAGCAAACTATAGGAATTAAATTGCTCCCATGTGGAAACAGAATGTCTGAAGCAGCAGAGCCCAGAGCAATGAACTTGCCCAGTCTAAGCCACTTAGCAGGATCAGGTAAAAAGCAAAGGTGACATCAACCCATCCTATGAAAGAACAGGGAACTGGTAACAGGAATTCTGAATCTAGCTGGACAAAACAATTGTAAGCCTCCCCAGAGCGAGGTACCAAGGCCAGCCTCTTGACAGGTACAACTTGGGAAAGAAGAGCTGCCAGTTTTACCCCAAGTAACAAAGAAGAATAATCTGCTTGCTTGGAGCAATGTTTCTTCTTCTACCCAAGGAATAAAGAAAAACCTCAACAAATAGATAAGATAACAGGAAAAAAATGACTAGAAAAATTAGTAAAACAAATAAAAACAACCGTTACCTTCGTGGGAAATATAAGTATAAGTAATGGGGTCACCAGGGATATTATAAATAAACTAAGTGGTTTGTGGGAACACACACTGGGATTTTATGAGAGACTAGACCTGGACATGAAGACTTGAATAGCCAAGCTGCTCCTAACTGACAAATGACAGTTAGCCAACTGTCACTCTGGGCAGAGGCCTTGAATTCAACAGACAAGGTAATAGGATATAACTGGGTTGAATTATGAACAACTAAAAGGTGGGATAGGGATATTCTATTCTAAAACCTTAAATCTAATGACATAACCCACAGGGAAAGGAAAGACTTATTTCTACACTAAATTAGTAATCTAAACTGACAGGGCCCAAGGAGCAGTGGAGTCTCTGGGTGACTGCCTCAGACCTGGAACCTGCCAGGCTTGAGCAGCTCAGCAAGGGGCTTTGTGGCTTTGAGATTCTCACTGCAATCCACTGATGATATCTGAATACCAAGAGTCAAAGTTGTCTCAGGAACCAAGTAGGAAGGGATTGCTTGAAACACTGTCCACCAGATTTCAAAACTTTTCTCCTCTTCCTTGGCACAAGACTGTTGATCTTCTCTCTTTGCTAGATGCCACCACTCAGGATCCCAGGGAAAAATTAGGATAAAGGATGACCTTTTACTCTGAGTGCCCTCAGGGCTAACCACAGTTTTTGTTAACCCCTAATGGAGTCCTTCCCAGAGCACTTCTTCCTGCTCCTTCATTCCAACCTGGAATTCCCAGCTCCAGCTCCTTCCTGCTATGTACTTAATACCTAATCAATAATTAATCTAATCTTCCTCACAACACCTTAGAAAGTTATTTTAGTGACAGAGAAATCAAAATATAAAATCAGAAGAGGTCAATAGTGCAAAAGAAAAAAATAAGTGAAGCTTCAAAGGAAATTGTGAAAGAATGCCAGGCCCCAAAGATACCCTGGAAAAACCTTAAAAGAAAATTAAAAAAAACACATAACTAGAGAACTGACAGTAAAAGTCAACACTGAAGAAGTTCATTCCCTAAAAACTAGAATACAATAAAAGGAAATAGACTCAAAAAACATTTAAAAAACCAACTCCTTAAAGAATAGAATAAACCAAATGGAAATAGAAGCCAAAATGCTGAAGTGAACAACTAGTTAAAATGTAGGATTGGCAAAATGGAAAAGGAAATACAAAATCTAAAGGAAGAAAATTACACTTTAATAATTATAATTTAACAAATAGTAGGTAATAAATTCATAAGACATCAGGAAATAATAAGACAAAATCAAAAGAATAAAAAAGGGAAGAAAATCTAAAATATTCACTGGGGAAAATTACTGGAAAATAGATTTGAGAATGATAATCTATGAATCAACTACCTGACAGTCATGTCAAAAAAAGAACCTAGACCTAGGCTCTACGTTACCATAAAACTTTAAGGAAAATAGCCCTGACATCATTGAAGAAGAGGAAAATATAGAAATTGAGGAAATACAACAATCACCCCTGAAAGAGATCACAAAATAAAATAAAATACCCCAGGACCCATACTGACTATTATAGTCAATTTCTAGAACTTCCAGGCCAAGGATAAGGCACCTCAAATAACCAGAAGGAGACAATTAAAAATGATGGAACCACAGTCAGGATAATACAGGAGCTAGTAGCTTCTACATTAAAGGACTGGAAGACATGGGATATGATGCTCCAAAATGAAAATGTTCTAGGACTGCCACCAATAACTACATGCCTAGAAAAATTGAGCATAATCCCCTAGGAGGGAAAAATAAATGTTTAATGAAAGGAAAGAATTTTAGATTTTCCTGACCAAAAATCCAGAGCTAAAAAAGAAAAATCTGGTAAGCAAATTCAACACTCAAAAGAAGTAAAGAAATGTAAAGAGAAAACTTAAGGGTTCAAATAAGGTTGAAATGGGTACATTCATACCTTAGAGGGTATATTTGAAATAATTAAGTTATCTATCATACTTGAGCTACTTTAGGTACTTAATGTATGTAGGATAACCTAAAATACTTAAGATACTTAAGAACTATATCACTGTTAGTGCAACAAAAAGGAGTGTGTATCAAAAGAAGTAAGAAAACTGAATAATATGAGTTGATATCCAAAAAAGGAGGGATGGTAAGAGGAAAATATGTTGGGAAGAAAAAAGGAGAGATAGAAGAGGATAAACTGTCTTATAAATAGATTCATAAGAAGTAAGTAGAGTAGAGATAAAGATGGGGGAATAGCGGTATTCTTTTGATTTTGTCTTATTATTTCCTTAACCTTATTTCCATGAGAAATATCTCAAACCAGGAGTAATACCTACTCTTAGTCATCTATCTTACCTTATGGAAAACCAGAAAGGCAAGAGAATGGCTGAACAAATTGTGGTATCTGCTCATGATGGAATACCATTGATCTAAAAGGAATAATGAACTGGAGGGATTCCATGTGAACTAGAATGTCCTCCAGGAATTAATGCAGAGTGAAAGGAGCAGAACTAGGAGAATATTATACACTTAGACTGATAGTAAAAATAGAATGTAATGGACCTCTCTACTAGCAGCAATGCAATTATCCAGGAAAACTCTGAGGAACTTATGAGAAAAAATACTATTCACATTCAGAGGAAGAACTATGGAAGTAGAAACATAGGAGAAAAACAACTACTTGAACACAAGGGTTGATGCGAATATGATTTGGGATGTAGACTCTAAACAACCAACCCCATGCAACTATTAATAATATAGAAATATGTCTTCATCAATGACACATGTAAAACCCAGTGGAAATACGTGTTGGCTATGGGGGCAGGGAAAGGGGAGAGAAAAAACATGAATCGTAACCATGGAAAAAATTTATTTTAAAAATTAATTAATTAATTTTAAAAAGATAATTTATAGGCTTGCACATACATTGCTGGAGAGAAAAGTCAAGTTACAATCTTCACCAAAAATTTTAAAGCAGTGACTTCTTTTAAGAAGTTACAGAGAATATCAGAGGACAAAAAATAGGTAACAATACCATAAATTTTTAAATATAGAACTCATTGGGGGATTATTTTAGTGTGGTTAGATTATGGGAAACAAATTAAAACTCATTACGCTGCAATAGTGGGTCTGTGTAGATAACTATCATAATTTACAGATTCAATTGCTGTTTAAACCTAAATAAGTGAGGTATTTCTGCCTTGATATCATATCACAGTGAAATCTCTTTCTGAGTCAAGTTTCAAAGACTACTAAAAGGAAATAAGGCTAACTTTTGTTTTTGTGCATAATAATGGGAAAATAATAAAAGAGAAATTTAGGAACTCTAACATGTACTAGAACTCTTGGCCATGAAAATTTCCCTAGAATCTGAACTGGATACAGATTGTATTAAACAAATATATACTCTATTATTTTTAAAATATACACTTTGGCTTTGGGGGTTTCATACAAAGTTCATCCAGTGTATTGGAGTGAGCAATAATTTTTTAATCAAGAAATCTGTACTTGAATAGTAATTCTACTACTTAATACCTGTGTGACCTTCGACAGTTGACTTAATTTTGTTAAGACTTAGTTTCCTCATCCTGTAAAATAAGAAGTTTGAATAGGAAGATTTTCAATTCTTCCCAGCACTAAGTCTATGATCTTATGGTCCAATTTTACAAGATATTTTAAATAAGACAGTTTATTGTATTCTCCATGTTTCCAATACAAATGGCTTTGTAGTTCAAAACTATTAATGTGCAAAATTAAATTAGTCAATTTAAATTACTTGTACTGTATATTTAAGGTTTATTCTGATTAATATTTCCCCAATTGTACCATCATTATTTGGTGTTTATATGAACTTAAAATTCTCAGGAACATATAGAATAAGAATAATATTTGGATTATGTATTTTGAAGACAATTTCTAAAAAAATGACAATTTTCCTATGTGAATTATAAGTTTTGAATGCTAATATATTTCACCATATAGAACACATGGAGTTTAAATATGATGTGTCCTATCCATTCTTTTCCACTATTTCAATATTATTGAATTTTGTGATTGAATTATGGGAAATAAAAACTCAGTAAAAAAGAACTTGGATAGGATTAGAAAAGATCATAAGCCTTATTCAATAAATAGAATCCCTTGAATCTGAGAACAGAAAAAACCATGAATTATTTAATGAGATAATAAGGTATAACTACATTTTTTTAAAAATAATGAAGAAAATTTGATCCCTAATATTTCAAATAAACAAACTTGAACTAGAATACTATTCAAGAAGAGATAACTTAAAAATTATTGGACTACCTAAAAATATTTTTAAAAAACCTTTGAGACTATATTTGAATAAATATAGTCTCAGACCTTTATCAATCGAACATTCCTTTTTTTTAATGCCTGGATCCCACACAAATTTACTGGGAAGGGATCTATTATGTAAACTTCAAGCCACAATAATTTGCAATCCAGATGGTTCTATGTCACTGGAATTGCCAGATGACTCTTTAAACTTACTCCCTGTTCTTCTCTCAGAAGAGCAGGAAGTAAAGGAGCCTCCCACTTTTGAAATCCCAGATGATATCCTGGAGTCTCTCTGGGCCACATCTTCTACTGATGTAGGCCTACTTAAATCAGCTATTCCTGTTCAGATTAGAACAAGAGGAGGACCAGCTCCCTCCATTCCTCAGTACTGCTTATCAAAAGAAGCCATTGAGGGAATCACCCCAGTGATAAATTCATTAATTGAGCAAGGAATAATAATCCCATGCAAGTCAGAATATAATATAGCTATTCTACGTGTTAAGAAGCAAAAATTACGTCCAGATGGAAAACCCCAATATCGATTTCTTCAAGATTTGAGGGCTATAAACAATCATGTTATAAAGAGATACCCTGTAGTTTCAAACCCAATCGCAATTATTTCTTCTATTCCCAGTACAGCCACTTACTTTAAGGTCGTGGACCTGTGCTCAGCCTTTTTCTCAATTCCTATTCATGAGAATTCCAGACATATATTTGCCTTTACCTGGAATAATTCTCAGAAGTCCTGGACGCGTCTTCCCCAGGGATATTGGGAAAGTTCATCAATTTTTGCACAGATTTTGAGGCAAGATACAGATAATATAACATTTAAATATAGTAAATTAATTAAATATGTGGATGACTTGCTCCTAGCTTACCAGATGCTAAAACATGCCAAGAGGATAGTAAACATCTTCTTTTAGAATTACATAAAAGAGGACATAAGATATCAAAAGGAAAAGTTCAGTGGTGTCTCCCCAGAATAGAATATTTGGGGTTCATATTGACAGCTGGTGCATGATATATATCTCCTAAACACTTTGAAAATATTCAAAAATTGAGTGATCCTACCACTAGAAAACACTTAAGATCAATATTAGGAGATACAGGGTTTTGCAGACAGTGTATCCCTTGCTATGGGGAAATTACTAAACCCCTTATAGGACAAACAAAAGATTCAGTCCCTGAACCACTTAAATTAGAGCCAGTGCACAAGCTAGCTCTATAGAATTTAAAACAAGCCATTTTGTCTGCTCCTGCTCTAGGAACCCCAGATTATAACAAGCTATTTACTTTATATGTACATGAGCATAGAGGGGTAGCTTCAGGTGTTTTAACCCAAACTTTGGGAGCTTACTAGTGCCCAATTGCTTATTATTCAGCTCAGCTGGACCCAATAGCTGCAGGTACACCACCATGTCTTAGAGGTGTAGCTGCCATAGCTCTGTTAGTGACAAAAACTGTTGATCTGGTATTGGGATGCCCATTAATAATTATGTGCCCACATTAGGTGGAAGCATTACTGCTAAGACATAGAACAATTGATTTTTTTTTCCTTTTTTCTCATTTCATGTACTTAAGTACATATGATCACTTAATTTTTTATTATTTTTTGCAATGCCATAATTTTAATATATATGTATTTGCTGTAATTTTACTGCTTACTCACAAGGCCTTAGATTTTGGGAACTTGCCATATATTACTATGGGACTGTGATTAATGATTCCGTCTGATTCCAGGAAAAGGGAACACAAGAGTCATTAATAGTGCTAAGAAAGCACAAGGTCATGGAGACTGACCAACCAATCCCAATGGGATTGATAAAAAACATCTGCACAGTGCCAAGTATTATTTTAGGAAGGGTCCTTCTATTCCTATACTTTCTAATGTTTTCAATAGGAATGAATGTTGTATTTTGTCACAGGTTTTTTCAGCATCTATTGAGATAATCATGTGGTTTTTGTTGGTTTGCTTGTTGATATGGTCATTTATGTGGATAGTTTTCCTAATGTTGAACAATCCTTGCATTCCTGGTATAAAACCCACCTGATCATGATGAATAACCCTCTTGATCACTTACTGGAGTCTTTTTGCTAGTATTCTATTTAAGATTTTTGCATCTATGTTCATTAAGGAGATTGTAATTTTCTTTTTCTGTTTTTGATCTACCTGGCTTTGGAATCAGTACCATATTTGTGTCATAAAAGGAGTTTGGTAAGACTCCTTCTTTCCTTATTATATAAAATAATTTATATAGTATTGGCATTAATTGTTATTTGAATGTTTGATAGAATTCACTTGTGAATCCATCAGGCCCTGGCAATTTTTTCTTAGGGAGTTCTTTAATGGCTTGTTCAATTTCTTTTTCTGATATTGGATTATTTAAGTATTTTATTTCTTCGGCTGTTAATCTAGGCAATTTATATTTTTGTAAATATACATCCATATCACCTAGATTGCTAAATTTATTGCCATATAATTGGGCAAAGAAGTTTTTAATGATTTTCTTAATTTCCTCTTCATTAGAGGTGAGGTCTCCCTTTTCATCTTTGATACTATTAATTTGGTTTTCTTCTTTCCTTTTTTAAATTAGATTAACCAGTACTTTGTCTATTTCATCTATTTTTTCAAAATACCAGCTTCTAGTCTTATTTATTGATTCAATAGTTCTTTTACTTTCAATTTTATTAATTTCTCCTTTGATTTTTAGTATTTCTAATTTAGTTTTATCTGACGATTTTTAATTTGTTTATTTTCTAGTTTTTTTAAGTTGCATGCCCAATTCATTAAACTCTGCGCTGCCTAATTTGTTAATATATGCACTCAGTGATATAAATTTTCCCCTTAGAACTGCTTTGGACGCATCCCATAAGTTTGGGTAAGATGTCTCATCATTGTCATTGTCTTCAATGAAATTATTGTTTCTGTGATTTGTTCTATCAGTAAATTATTTTGGAAAATCATATTATTTAATTTCCAATTAGTTTTTGGTTTGCCTCTCCATGTATTCTTACTAATAACTATTTTATTGCATAATGATCTGAGAAGGTTACATTTATTATTTCTGGTTTTTTGCATTTGTTTGCCATGTTTCTGTGCCCTATTACATGGTCTATCTTTGTGAATATACCATGCGCTGCTGAAAGGAAGGTATATTCATTTTTGTCTCTATTTATTTTTCTCCATATATCTATTAACTCTAATTTTTCAAGGGTTTTATTCACCTCTACTATATCCTTCTTATTTATTTTTTTTGGTTTGATTTATCTAGATCTGATAGGGGAAGGTTGAGTTCCCCCACTAGTATGGTTTGGCTATTTATTTCATCCTTGAGCTCCAGTAGCTTCTCCTTTAGAAATTTGGAAGCTATACTGTTTGGTGCCAATATTTCTTCATTGTTTATACTGCTTTTATTAGGATGTAGTTACCTTCCCTATCTCTTTTAACCTTTTCTATTTTTACTTTGCTCTGTCAGAGATCATGATAGCCACCACTGTCTTCTTTTTCTCATTTGAAGACCAAAAGATTTTGCTCCATCCTCTCATTTTCATTCTATGTATGTCTGGCTGTCTCATGTTTGTTTCTTGTAGACAACATGTGGTTGGGTTTTGGTTTCTTATAGGCAAATTCATCCCATTCACATTCAGAGTTAAAATTATCAACTGTGCATTCCCAGATATTTTGATTCCCTCTCCTAGTCCTGTCCTTTCTTCTTTCATTGTTTCTTTCTATACCAGTGTTTTGTTTTTAATCAGTTCCTGTAATCTCCTCTCTTGTTGTACATCCCTTTCTCCCCCCCCTTCTTATTCCCCTATTATTGTTCTTTAAAGCCACGCAGAGATACCCCCAAACCCTCTCCCTCCCTAGTACTGCTTCCTTCCCAACCAGTCCATTTGTTTCCCTTCTACTTCTCTATAGGGTGTGAATCATTTTTCTGCCCCTATGGATCTGATTGTTCTTCTCTAAGTTGATTTCAATGCAATTAAGTATTGAATATTTCATCTCTCTAACTTTTTTACCTTTATAGTGTATTGTTATTTTTCCCTGTTGATCCCACACACTTCTTTATGGAATATAAATTTATTCTTTTTTTTGCTTCCTATTTTTCTTATTATTATCTTCTTCCCCCCAGTTTTGTATAGATTTATACCTACCTACATACATCCATACATCTATACATCTATACATGCATCCATACATCTATACATCTATACATACATACATACATACATACATACATATATATGTATATATGTATATATATATATTCACATTTCATCCTATACAGTTTGCCCCTATTCCCTCTATGTATACTTCTTCTAGTTATCCTGTTGGTAATAATAATTTTCAATATTTGCTAATACCTTCTTTTCTTCTTTGGATATAAATTGATTGAACTTGTTGTGTCCCTTAAAGAATTTTTTCTCTTCCCCCCCATTCTCTTAATTACCTTATGTTGATTCTCTTGAGTTCTGGGTTTGGGCAGCAAACTCTCTGTTTAAGTCCAATTTTTTCTTGATGAATGTTTGGAAGTCCTCAATTTTATTGAATGGCCATACTTTCCCCAGCAATAATATAGTTAGTCTTGATGGATAATTGCTTCTTGATTGTAGACACAGTTCTCTTGCTTTCCAGAATGTTGTGTTCCCTGCCTTCCAGTCCTTCAATGTAGATGCAGTCAGATCCTGTGTTATTTTAACTTTGGTTCCCTGATATCTGAATGACTTCTTTTAGCAGCTTGCAATATTTTTTCCTTGGTCTGGTAGTTTTTCAATTTTGCTATAATATTCCTGGAAGATGTCAGTTGTGGATTAAATGTAGGAGGTGATCTGTTGATCCTGTCAATTTCCACTTTTCCCTCTTGTTCAAGAATTTCTGGGCGATTTTCTCTGATAATTTCTTGTAAAATGCTATTGAAACTTTTTCTTTTATCATGATGTTCTGGTAAACCAATAATTCTTAAGTTGTCTCTTGTAGCTCTGTTCTCCAGATCTCTGGTTGAATCAATGAGGTGTTTCGTATTCTCCTCAAATCAAATTTTTCATTTTTTAAAATTTTGTTTAATATATTCTTGCTGCATTGTGAAGTCATTTGATTCTAGTTGTTGAGTTCTGATTTTTAAAGACTGAATTTCATCCCTTGCTTTTTAGTCATCCGTCTCTTTCTGGTCTAATTTTCTTTGTAGATCATCTTTTGCCGTCTTTGCTTCATTTTCAAGCTGGCCAATTCTGGCTTTTAATACATTATTTTTTTTGTTTTAGCTCATATATTTCCTCTTTCAAATTGTCTTCAGCCTCTCTTGATTGCTTTTTGAGTTCCTGAAGTTCTTGAGTTAATTGAGGGTTTTTTTGTTTATTTATTTATTTTAATTTTATTTATAGTGTTGGCTTTTTTTCCCAAACATTTATTAATATTCATTTTTAACATGGTTACATGATTCATGCTCCTCCTTTCCCCTTCACCCCCCGCACTCCCCCTACCCATAGCCGATGCACATTTCCACTAGTTTTGTCATGTGTCCTTGATCAAGACCAATTTCCAAATTGTTAGTAGTTGCATTGGTGGGGTAGTTTCGAGTCCACACCCTCAATCATGTCCACCCTGACCCATGCATTCAAGCAATTGTTTTTCTTATATATTTCCTCTCCTGCAGTCCTTCCTCTGAATGTGGGCAGTGTTCTTTACCATAAATCCCTCAGAATTGTCCTGGGTCTTTGTATTGCTGCTGGTACAGAGGTCCATTACATTCAATTTTACCACAGTATACCAGTCTCTGTGTACAATGTTCCTCTGGCTCTGCTCCTTTCGCTCTGCATCTGTTTACAGAGGTCTCTCCAGTTCTCCTGGAACTCCTCCAGTTTATTATTCCTTTAAGCACAATAGTATTCCATCACCCGCATATACCACAGTTTGTTCAGCCATTCCCCAATTGAAGGACATACCCTCCTTTTCCAATTTGTTGCCACCACAAAAAGCTCAGCTATAAATATTTTCGTACAAGTCTGTTTATCTATGACCTCTTTGGGGTACAAACCCAGCAATGGTATGGCTGGATCAAAGGGCAGGCATTCTTTTATAGCCCTTTGAGCATGATTCCAAATTGCCAGCCAGAATGGCTGGATCAGTTCACAGTTCCACCAGCAATGCATTAATGTCCCAATTTTGCCACATCCCCTCCAACATTCATTACTCTCCCCTTCTTTCATTTTAGCCAATCTGCTAGGTGTGAGGTGATACCTCAGAGTTGTTTTGATTTTATTTCTCTAATTATTAGAGATTTGGAACACTTTCTCATGTGCTTATTGATACCTTTGATTTCTTTACCTGAAAATTGCCTATTCATGTCTCTTGCCCATTTATCAATTGGGGAATGGCTTGATTTTTTATACAATTGCTTTAACTCCTTGTATATTTGAGTAATTAGACCCCTGTCAGAGTTTTTCGTTATAAAGATTTTTTCCCAATTTGTTGTTTCCCTTCTGATTTTGGCTACATTGTTTTTGTTTGTACAAAACCTTTTTAGTTGAATATAATCAAAACCATTTAATTTACATTTTGTAATTTTCTCTAACTCTTCCTTGGTTTTACAGTCTTTCCTTTCTCACAGATCTGACAAGTAAACTATTCTGTGTTCACTTAACTTGTTTATAGTTTCCCTCTTTATATTCAAGTCATTCACCCTTTCTGAATTTATCTTCATGTAGGGTGTGAGATGTTGATCTAGACCTCATCTCTCCCATATTGTTTTCCAAATTTCCCAGCAGTTTTTGTCAAATAGTGGATTCATGTCCCCAAAGTTGGACTCTTTGGGTTTATCATACACTGTCTTGCTGATGTCATTTATCCCAAGTCTATTCCATTGATCCTCCTCTCTATCTCTTAGCCAGTACAATATTGTTGTGATGACTGCTGCTTTATAGTAGAGTTTAGTATCTGGTACTGCTAGGCCCCCTTCATTCGCATTTTTTTCATTATTTCCCTTGATATTCTTGATCTTTTGTTATTCCAAATGAAATTTGTTATACTTTTTCTAATTCAGTAAAGAAGTTTTTTGGTAGCTTGATAGGTATGGCGCTAAATATGTAAATTAATTTGGGTAGAATTGTCATTTTTATTTTGTTAGCTCGTCCTACCCATGAGCAATCAATGGCTTTCAGATTGTTTAGATCCAGTTTTATTTGTTTGGAAAGTGTTTTGTAGTTGTGTTCATATAATTGCTGTGTTTGATTTGGTAGGTATATTCCTAAGTATTTTATATTGTCTAGGGTGATTTTAAATGGTGTTTCTCTTTCTACTTCTTGTTGCTCTAGTGTGTTGGAAATGTATAGGAATGCTGATGATTTATGTGCATTTATTTTGTATCCTGCAACTTTGCTAAAGTTGTTGATTATTTCTACAAGCTTCTTAGTTGATTCTCTAGGATTTTTTAAGTAGACCATCATATCATCTGCAAAGAGTGATAGCTTAGTCTCCTCCTTGCCTATTTTGATACCTTCAATTTCTTTTTCTTCTCTAATTGCAACTGCTAGTGTTTCTAGTACTATGCTGAATAATAGAGGTGATAATGGGCATCCTTGTTTCACTCCTGATCTTATTGGGAAGGCTTCTAATTTATCCCCATTGCATATGATGTTTGTTGATGGCTTTAGGTATATACTGTTTATTATTTTTAGGAAATGTCCTTCTATTCCTATACTTTTCAGTGTTTTCAATAGGAATGGATGCTGTATTTTGTCAAAGGCTTTTTCAGCATCTATTGAGATAATCATGTGATTTTTGTTTGTTAGATTGTTGATATGGTCAATTATGTGGATGGTTTTCCTAATGTTGAACTAACCTTGCATTCCTGGTATAAATCCCACCTGATCATGGTGGATGATCTTCTTAATTACTTGCTGGAGACTCTTTGCTAGTATTCTATTTAAGATTTTTTGCATCTATCTTCATTAGGGAGATTGGTCTGTAGTTTTCTTTCTCTGTTTTTGATCGCCCTGGCTTTGGAATCAGTACCATATTTGTGTCATAAAAGGAATTTGGTAGGACTCATTCTTTGCTTATCATGTCAAATAATTTGTATAGTATTGGGATTAGTTGCTCTTTGAATGTCTGATAGAATTCACTTGTGAATCCATCAGGCCCTGGTGATTTTTTCTTAGGGAGGTCTTTGATGGCTTGTTCAATTTCTTTTTCTGATATGGGATTATTTAGGTATTCTATTTCTTCTGCTGTTAATCTAGGCAGTTTATATTTTTGTAAATATTCGTTCATATCTTTTAATTTGTTATATTTATTGCCATATAATTGGGCAAAATAGTTTTTAATGATTGCCTTAATTTCCCCTTCATTAGAGGTGAGGTCTCCCTTTTCATCTTTGATACTATCAATTTGGTTTTCTTCTTTCCTTTTTTTTATTAGATTGACCAGTACTTTGTCTATTTCATCTGTTTTTTCAAAGTACCAGCTTTTAGTCTTATTTATTAATTCAATAGTTCTTTTACTTTCGATTTATTAATTTCTCCCTTGGTTTTTAGTATTTCTAATTTAGTTTTCATCTGGGGATTTTTAATTTGCTCACTTTCTAATTTTTTGAGTTGCATGCCCAATTCATTGATCTCTGCCCTCCTTAATTTGTTAATATATGCACTCAAGGATATAAATTTTCCCCTGAGTACTGCCTTGGCCGCATCCCACATAGTTTGGTAGGATGTCTCATCATTGTAACATTTCTCTACATAGGAATACAGATAATTAGATCTCACTGAGGCCCTTAAAAAGGCAAATTTAAAAATTATAATTTTTCTTTCTTTCCCCTCTGTATCTTATTTACCTTTTCATGTTTCTCTCGATTTTTGTGGTTGGATATCAAACTTTCCATTTAGCCGAAGTCTTTTCTGTGCAAATACCTGGAATTCTTCAATTTTGTTGAATGCCCATACTTTCCCCTGGAAATATATAGTCAATTTTGATGGGTAGTTGATCCGTGGTTGCAGGCCCAGCTCTCTTGCCTTTCTGAATATCATATTCCAAGCCTTGAGATCTTTTAGCGTGGAGGCTGCCAGATCCTGTGTGATCCTGATTGGTGCTCCTTGATATTTGAATTTTTTCTTTCTGGCTTCTTGTAAGATTTTTTCTTTTGCTCGGAAACTCTTGAATTTGTCAATCACATTTCTGGGTGTTTTCTTTTCTGGATTGAATGTTGCAGGTGTTCTATGAATCCTTTCAATGTCTATATTGCCCTCTTGTTGTAGGACCTCAGGGCAATTTTGCTGAATTTTTTCTGTTAGTATGGAGTCCAGGTTTCTATTACTTTCTGGTTTTTCTGGAAGACCAATTATTCTCAAATTGTCTCTTCTAGACCGGTTTTCTTGGTCTGTCACTCTCTCATTGAGATATTTCATGTTTCCTTCTATTTTTTCAGTTTTTTGACTTTGTTTTTTGAGTTAATTTAGTTTTAAATTCTTGAGTTAATTGAATTTTGAGATCTTCCAAAGCCTGTGTCCAGTTTGCTGGAACTACTTCCACTTCGTCTATTTCTGTTTCATTTGTTCTCTTTTCACTTCCTTGAAAGAAGCTGTCAATTGTTATTTCTTTTCTCTTTTTCTGTTGCTTACTCATGTTTTTTCCCTTCCTTGTTCTGCTAGTTTGAGCAGATGTATTTAATGATCTTTGATGAAAGATCCAGTTGGTAATGGAGGTTTGTAGTTACTTTCTCTGCCCTCTGAAGATATCTTGTATGTTCAGTTGTTGGGATTAATCCTTTATTGATTGGATTAATCTTGATGCTTTATCTGCCCTCAGGCTAAAACCTTGAGGGAAAGGAAAAGCAAAGAAACAAAAAAAAAACCCCAAAAATGTAAGGTGACAAGAAGGAATGTTTTTTTTTGCTGAACTGAGCTCTCTAGCAGTGGGTTCCCCCTGCTCTGTGCACTGTGTTTGATCTGGTTTTCTTTCCTCTTGAAGCCCTGCATTCTCTATCTCAGAATGAGGAAGCCAAGCTATCTGCTTTCTGGAGTTTGGCTCTCTCTAAGCCACCATCTTCTGGGCATTTTTGCTGTGTTTCTCTGGTTTTCTCCTCTAGTCCCCCCTCCAGTGCCTGTGTTTGACTCCCTGATTTCTATGTCAGCAAGGCCCTCTCTCCCACTATTATGGTTTTACTATCTATTTCCTTCTTGAGCTCTGCCAGTTTCTCCTTTACCTTTACGAATTTGGATGCTTTGCCACTTGGTGCATACATATTGAGCACTGTTATTTCCTCATTGTCTATATTGCCTTTAATCAGAATGTAATGACCTTCCCTGTCTTTTTTAATCATATCTATTTTTATTTTGGCTTTGTCAGAAATCATAATAGCCGCTCCTGCTTTCTTTTACTCATTTGATGCCCAAAAGATTTTGCTCAAGCCTTTAACCTTAAACTTGTGTATGTCCACCTTCCTCATATGTGTTTCTTGTAGACAACATATGGTAGGATTTTGGTTTCTAATCTACTCTGCTATTTGCTTCCCTTTTAAGAGTGAGTTCATCCCATTCACATTCAGAGTTATAATTATCAGTTGTGCATTCGCTGACATTTTTGTATCCTCCCCAATTTCTACCTCTTCTTGTTACACTATTTCCTTTTAAACCAGTGGTTTGCTTTAAGCCAGTAACCCTTATCCCCTCCCTTGATTAACTTCCCTTTCTACCCCCTCCCTTATTATTTCCCTCTTTTTATTTTCAAAGGCCTAATGAATTCCCTCCCCCTTCTTCTTCCCTCCCTTTTTTGACCTCCCAACTCCCCTGTTCCCCTTGGTTTATCCCTTCTGACTTTCTCAGTAGGGTTAGATAGTTTTATATCCCAATGGATAATATAGCTACTCTTCCCTCTCAGGGTTAATTACACTGAGAGTAAAGTTTAAATATAACCTCTTAATGCTCTCTCTTCCTCTCCTTCTTATAATAGTATTCATCCCCTCCCCTTCCCATGCCCATTTTGTGTGTAATAGAATATCCTATTTTTCTTATTCAATAAAGTTTCTCTTGGTGTCCCCTACTATTCACCCCCCTCTTTTCCATCCCCCATATCATCTTAGACCATTTAGTATTCCAGTCTCTCCATATGAATAATTCTTCTGATTACTATAATAGTGAATAGAATTCACTACAGAGAATTATACATAGCATTTCTCCACATAGGAATACAGATAATTAGATCTTATTGAAGCCCTTAAAGAGGCAATTTTAAAAAAAATATGAGTTTTCTCTCTTTCCCCTTTGTTTCTTATTTATCTTTTCATGTTTCTCTTGATTTTTGTGGTTGGATATCAAACTTTCCATTTAGTCCTGGTCTTTTCTGAGCAAATACTTGGAAATCTTCTATCTTGTTGAATGCCCATACTTTCCTCTGGAAGTATAAAGTCAGTTTCCATGGGTAGCTGATCCATGGTTGAAGACCAAGTTTTCTTGCCTTTTTGAATATTATATTCCAAGCCTTGTGGTCTTTTAGCATGGAGGCTGCCAGATCCTGTGTGATCCTGATTAGTGCTCCTTGATATCTGAATTGTCTCTTTCTGGCTTCTTATAAAATTTTTCCTTTTACTTGAAAGCTCTTGAATTTGGCTATTATATTCCTGGGTGTTGACTTTTCTGGGTCCAGTGTAGAGGGTGATCTATGGATACTTTCAATGTCTATATTGCTCTCTTGTTGTAGAACTTCAGGGCAATTTTGCTGAATAAATTCTTTTAGTATGGAGTCCAAATTTTTATTAATTTCTGCTTTTTCAGGAAGACCAATGATTTTCCAATTGTCTCTCTAGACCTGTTTTTTTGGTCTGTCACTTTCTCATTGAGAGTTGTTTATATGAGTATATGATTTGAGATTTTGGTTTTAAAAGATTAATCTGTTACAAAAATGAATAATACGGAAATAGGTTTTGAATGATGATTCCTGTATAACCCAAAGCAATTGCTTGTTAACTCTAAGAACTGAGAGGGAAGAGAGGAGGAAGACAACATGAATCATGTAACCATGGAGAAAAAATAGGAAAAATAAAACTATAACCCGCCCCCACCAAAAAATTTACCTTTAATATTAAAATCAACACAGCATTGGTTCCAAGGCAGAAGAATGGCAAGACAATTGATATGAAGTGACTTTCCCAGAGTCACTTAGCTTGGAAGTGGCCAATTTTTGATCCAGCATCTTCCATCTCTAGATTTGGCTTTTTTTTTTTCATTGAGCCAGCTGTCCTTGTAGTACTTTTTATTTTATTGGTTTTACTACATAATCATTGCCTTTCATCATTTTTATAGGGGATATGCTCAGCATTTAATGCTACCTCTTGATTCTGAGTAATATTCATATTGCCTCAACCCAAGTTTTATAATATAGCCATGTGGAGGAAGAATCTAACATCTGACATTGTTTTTCATTAATGTAAAGAAGAAAATAACTTTTAATTTAATTAAAAACAAACTCAAACATTTTGATTATACAAAATTCTTAGCATTCTTATAAGGATAACATTATAAATACCTCTTTTAAAAGTAAGAACTTAGATGTTTTGGAAAAATGTAAAGCTAAAGAGATTGAACTCTAAACAAAGATTGAAATCTGAGTAGACAACTGAAGGTTAAAGTGTAGATATTTTTGGGTTATATGAATGTTCAAGGAGGACTAGCATCTCTTCTGTGAGAGAATGCCTAGTCCTTTTCAAGGTTGCTCACCCATCTTAGGTGTTCATCTGGGACTCAACTCACCTGAGGTTACAAGAAGTTGTCATATATGCAGTGGCCACATTCAGTAAACCATCTCAGCAGATAAGCTAAACCTGGATAGTCTGAGGGGCCACAAACTTAGGTAGTTAGGGAGATATATACCCTATGCATATGAAAACTTCCCCCAATGGAATGGGCTGATGAAAACAATTTATTCCAATTCCCATGAATGCACCTGAAGCAGGTGCTGTGAAATGCTCTTAGTCAGACATCAAAGATGTCAAGGTCATCCACTACATCTTGGACCATCACTACTCATCTTCATCTTTGTCTTGCCACTGGATTTCTGTGACTCTAGTAGAACGAGACTGATAGCTTTGTGCATTTAAACCCAATTATGTAAGTCAAGACATCACTATGATGCCACTGGTACTCTTAAAAAATGAAGGATGAACAAGAAGAAGATATTTTTAGGTGACAAAAAAGACAGTTAAACTGTTTACCATTTTTATATTTTCAAAAGCAGAAAGAAATAACTCAAAACAGAAACTTTTTTCAAATTTTTGACATAAAGTTGAAATTCAGGGTCATTAATCAATCCACAATTAGCTATTTGTAAGCAAAGTTTATCAGGTAAAATAAATGTTATCATGGACTCCTTTGTCTTCTGTTCATATGAATATTTTTTCTTAAATTTTTACTTTGTTATTAAATAGCAAGCCTTTACTAAGTGATTTTTTTTATCAAACAGATGTATGCTGAGTTGCAAAAGTCAATGTAGTGTAGTGGAAAGAACTAGACTGTAACTAGCTCATTGCCATAAGCAAACCCTAGTATTCCTTCGGGGTATAGAAGTAAGCACAAAGATATTGCCAGCCTTTTCTGTGAGGATCTGTGATAGACAGGGGAGGTATCTGTGGGGAGAAGGAGAAAGTTCTCTGAAACTTCTAAATTCTCTAGCCAGAAGCAAACAAAGTGTTCTCCAGTTCAAATCCACTGTTAGGTTCAAGATAGACAAAGAGAATAGGACAAGTTGGAGCAAATGAAAGCAGATTAGAGAAGGAAGCACATTCCTTAAAACCTTAACAAGTCGCTTTGCTTCTCTGTTCATTTATTCATTGATTTAAAAAAATGAAGGCGCAGAATGGACTGGCGAATTTCTAAGGTATATCCAGACATGTCAAATACTCAGGACATTGACTTTCACATAATAAGTGTTATGTGAATGTTAGTTGCTGCTATTATTATTGTCTTATTATCTTATTGCTTTGGACTAGTTACTTCTAGGGCTTCTATTTCATCTATCAAATAAGGAAATTAAAATAAATTAATTAAAATAAAATCCTTTTTAGTTTTAGTAGCACATATATTTATATATGCCTAGTATATATGGATTTTTATTCAAAAATTTGTGAGAAATTAAACAAAAATTTATTCCATGTGACTTGTATTCTCAGACTCTTTTTAGCTATGTAACCATTCTTGCCCCCAAATAACTTACATTTAAATGGGGAAATCAATACACATCTGGATGTCTTGGCCAGGGAAATTTTAGAGATGGTGAGTTAGAAATAATTTACATGTTCTTTCTAGGAATGATAGTACTGATTTTATTATTTTCCCATAGCAAGAACTGGAATGGCAGAAGGAATAGTTATTTTCAGAAACATGTCACAAGGGGGTCTGGTTCAGATACATAAGGTTGAATATCTGGGTTGTTCTAGAAATGATGAATACTCACCAAACAGAAGACTAGGGATCCAATCCATGTTAGTAGATTGCTGAATGAAAGATGAAGTAGGGAGTACAGGAACATGGCATGAAGAAAGATAACCATGCTTCTATTCATTTTATTTTTTATATCTTTTAGACAATTCTGTTTGATATAATTTTTAATGAAGCGTATATAAGTTCAGCTTGAACACAGTGATATTAGTTTACCATAATAATGCTTTAAAAACTCTCTTCATCCACAGAACTGCCACACTATGCTTCTCATTGGTTTTGAAAGGGTTGATCTACACTCTCTTGAGATGACTCCCTATCCACCCATCTATTGGAGTGCTTTTTATGAGATGTTTAAGCAGTGGTTCTTTCTGTTCCAGAATAGCAAGTCAGGACAGGGTGAGTCTCCAAGTCTGTTTAGAGCATGTAGAATGAAAGGTTTGCATTTTGTTTTCAATATTTCTAGAGCAACATTGAACATGGTCTCTAGAACTGATTATAACAGAATATTATTGTGCTATAAGAAAGGATGAATATGACAATCACAAAAAAGCCTAAAAATACTTACATGAAGTGATGCAAAGTGAAGTAAGCAGAACCAGGAGAATATCATACACAGAAATAGCAATAAAGTACGATGATTGTGTGGATGACTGTTATTGTCAACAAAGCAAGGATATAGAACAACTCCAAGAAACTCATCATAAAAATGTTATCCAGTGCTATAGAAGGAAAGGATGGAGTCTGAATGCAAATTGTCTCATTCTGTTCTGTACTTTATATCCTTCATGAATTTTTCTATAGGTTAAGGGATGTGTGTCTTCTTTTACAACATGATGAACATGGAAATATATATTGTATAATAATAAATATATATATGTACATATATATATACACAACCTATATCATATTACCTGCCATCTTGGCAAAGGCGGAGGAGTGGGAAGGAGAGAGATAATATGGATGAAAATGTCAGAAAATGATGATTGAAAATTATACCAATATGTAATTTGGAAAAATAAAAAGAAATTATAAATACATAAAAAGACTGAGTTTGTTCATTAACACAGATTTTTAAAATGACTGCTTTATTTCAGGACTCCCCAAACTCTTAGGCTCTTGGTGGAGAATTCTTTTAATTTGCTTGTAGAATAAATATGTAGATTCACTTGAAATGACTAGCCTAGCCTCTTTTTCATCTATGTGCAAGAGACATTCCTTTTACCTCTTTTTTTAAAACACCTTTACCTTCTTTCTTATAATTAATAAATATTGATCACAAAGCAGAAGAGCAGTAAGACCTAGGCAAATGGAGTTAAATGATTTGTCCAGGGTCACACAGCTAGAAAGTATCTGAATCCAGTTTTGAATCCAGTACCTCAAGTCTTTAGACCCGGATCTCAATGCACTAAACCACCTAACTGCTCCCATATCCTTTATACTCAATGAGGAAAGAGACAAATGCTTCCTTTTACCTTTTATATTCTTTAGGACTACTCTGAATTAGAGTAAGATTGCAAGCCTACTTAATTGAACTGAGAACTCCATAGTACAAAATAACTCATTGGCCTAGCTACACAAAGATTATTCTATGTTTTTGCTCCTGAAAACAAGAAGGGAAAACAAGTGCATTTTTTTCTTTTGCAGAAGCTTAATAAGAAAGTGATTCTAAATTCACAGAAATAAGCACTCATGTGTTCATGCATACACATAAACACACACACAAAAAAAGAGAACTGGGATCAGGGAATCATACACATAGTTGAGAAAACAAAAAGAGAGCTGGTAAGGACAATCTGATAAAGTGGAGACATTATAAAGACCATGTGGATTCACTATAAAAAAGAAAGACTAAAAAAAAAAACTTCAATCTAAGTTAATGAAGAGAGTTTCAAGTGGTCATGCATGAGTTAGAACAGTAAATGTCAGTTTGCTGGATGAAATGCTATTATGGGGGAGGTCAGTTGAAGTACTTTTATGGCTCCAGGAGAGGTCTATCTGCTGAGCAGGTCATTGCCACAGTCTCTTCAGGATATTAGCCACCCAGGGCTCCTGTAGTTCTCTCTGACTGTGTTCTGGTGAGAAACTGAGAGTCGTCTCTTTTTCCAGAGCCTATGAATCAACCCTACACAATCTGCCATATTTTGTAAAGTGGTATACAGCTTTAAGTGTAGCTACACTGTCTCTCATCTACAGTAGTATGGGACACTTTAGTGTTTTGTTGTTGTTTTTGTTGTTGTTGCTGCTGCTGTTGTTACTGTTGTCATTATTGCTCAGAATGGGTCTTTCAGTCTCTAGGTCTCTGTACCCGAGTTGTCATTGACTAGACTGTTGAATGGTCAACATGTATCAATTTAGGTCTGCTAAATATGCTTCCCTTTCTTAGAAGCCCCAAATTCCCCCAAATTCTCTCATTTCATTGTTTAAAAGCAAGTGCTTTATAAATAAACCTTACATCACTATATAGATGAGTGATCATACTATACTTATTTTTTTTATTTTTTTTAACCCTTAATTTCTGTTTATTAGCTCCTAGGTGGAAGAGTGGTAAGGGTGGAATATTATACTTATTTTTGAGGCGATGAACATTTTTTAATGGAGAAAAGTCTAACAAAAGCAGCTTAGAGCCTAAATAAAGGACATATGCATGCACATTAATATGATAACTGAGATAAATATAAATTTAAGGTGTCAGACAAAAGTGTCTGAGGAGACTGATTTTGTGATTGAATTGAAGGCTTTACAAAGGAGGCACTATTTGAATTCTAAATTTGGAAGCAGTTAAGTGGCTTAGTGGATTGAGAGCCAGACCTAAAGATGGAAAGTCCTAGGTTCAAATATCACCTCAGATACTTCCCAGCTGTGTGACCCTGAACAAATCATTGAAGCCCTATTGCCTAGCCCTTATTGCTCTTCTGCCCCAGAATCAATACATAGTGTTGATTCCAAGGTGGAAGGTAAGGGTTTAAAAAATTAGAAAGGATTTTCACAAAGGGTTGAGCATTACAGGTATAGTGAATGTTGGACTTAAAAGTGTAGAGTCAAAGAATCTCAAGATATGTTTTCCAAATAGTAAGTAATCTAGCTTGGCTAAAGTACAGGATATGTGAAGGGGAATTGTTTGAGATAAAACTGAAAAGGCAGCTTAAAGAAAAGAGTCTTAAATCAATCAGCGAACTCTTTGTTATTTCAGAATGTCTAAGAATTTGTGTCATAAGTCTTTACTATTAGTTGGTGGCAGTGCATCTAAATTTCATAGATATTTCATAAGTGTGAATTAAGCATTGTGTACAAGAGCTGAAAACTCTTATATATCATGAATGTATCATGAAATGACAGATGCATGACTTTTATTTGAACAATTATTTAATAACTTATTGTTTCTCTTAAATATTTAAGGTAAATAGTAACACTACTGTTGTACAAATGATGAAGTTAACAACACAAAGACCTAAAATTGTATGTAGTTTAAACTGACATTGTCAATTTGTTGGAGAATTGGATTAGTAAACATTGTTCCTTTCATGATATGAGGACAGCTTTCACCAGAAGAAAAATGGATTCCAATCACCCATTTTAGGACTCTTCTGTCTAGACATAATTTTATATTCCCTTTGTGCATTTTTTAAAAATTACTTATCTATGTACATCTGGTTTCCTTCCTATGGAGTATAAGCTCTGTGTGGGGAGATGATTTATATTATGTTTTTGCATCCCTAATGTATAGCATAGTTCCTAACTCTTCCTTTTTAAAAATTCTCCTCCTCCTCTTCATTTTCTTTCTCCTTCTCATTTTTCTTATCAAACAATCAAGAAGAATTTGTGTTAAAGTCCTATGGGAATAATAACAACAAATTAGTCTCAAGATCCAAGGAATGGTCTTTTTCAGAAAAAAGTACTTATATAAATAAACACATAAAATAGCACAAGTGATGACTCCTTTTTCATGTGTGTATACATATTTATGTTCTATTTGATCCAATAAAACCTTGATAAGCAGCTACTATTTTCTAGGCATTGTGCTAAATGCTAGGAATACAAAAACAGCAAAGGATAATTCTTGTCCTCATGAAGTTTGTATTCTAATGCAGGAGAACAACATATGAATATATATATACAAAGTAAGCAATATACAGGATAAACTGGAAATAACAGCAGGAAGGAACTGGAATTAATATGGTTTGGGGAAGGCTTCTTGTTGGAGGTGTAAGGATGGGATTTGTGCAAGGGGTATGGGGCAAAAGGAGCCAGAGAAGGAGTGGCTGACAGTTGGTGACAGTTACTGGCAGTAGAGTCCAGAGAGGATTCTGGAAAGGCTGTGGAGAAAGGAAGAGGAGGAGGAGGAGTTCTGGTGGAGGATTGAGGGAGAGAGGAGGAGAACAATCCAGCTCCAATCCAGGCCTGAGGGCTTCCTGAGGATCTTTCTTTGGACATTGAAACCCTGATTCCATGGTCAAAGATTCCATCACATCTCATCCAGCAAAATTTCAATCATAGAGTAACCTAGGTGTTTGGACTCCATTGTGGGAGTGATCTCTTAGTCTCCTTCTCCCATTACCCAACCTTGCTGAGAGACCCCCTTTCAGTCAAAACTTACAATTATAGGAAAGTATAGAAACAGAAATAGAAACAGAAGGAGAAGAAGCAGGGGAAGAAGCTTGGGAGTGGGAACCACAAAGATTCCCCCCTGAGTGAGAGACACCTTAGAAATAGAGAAGAGGACACCTCTAAATCCCTCTGCCCTTCACCCCTTTCCCTAGCCCCTGAATTGTAAATAATAAAAGTCATTCATTAGTCAGATAGCTTTCTGGAGTGCCTGAGAGACAACAAGTGGGGGAGGGGAACCACAGCTTGGTCTGGCTGCCTCCATCTTGAAGCCAGGCCATCCACTGTAAGTTGACTGACCTCAGGGGAGGCTTGTGTGAGCCCCACCCTCATTCAGTATTGTATTGGGGTACCGCATACCTCATCTTATAGGGAAGCCTTGCCCCCACCTCCTGTGGAGTGGCACAACCATCCAGGTCACCAAATTTCAGGGTGACACCACCTTAAATTCTCCCAGAGTATATTCGGTGGGAGAGGAGAGATAGAAGAGAGTCTCACCATATAGACTCTCTCTCCCCCTCTATCATAACATTTATAACTGACTCTTTTTAATTGTTATAGAGGTCAGATTTTATTTGGGACTTAAAGTAGACTAGGGAAGTCAGGAGGCCGAGTGGAGGGAGAAAAATCCAGGCATGTGAGGCAGCTAGAAAATATCTGAATTGGAGAATTAGAGTTCTTTACTATTGGAATTGGCAGGAGGTTTATCTTGGATTCAAGAAAGTGTTTTGGATAGTAAGATATAAGAAGACTGGAAAGGTAGGCAGGATGTAGGTTGTATGAGATTCATATTGCAGAGAGGGGTTCAGGCTGCAGAAAGGGGTTCTGGCTATAGCACAGAATTCCTTAGGGCCTTCCTGAACTATAAGAGAGGGGGCAGTTAAAGGCAGTTGGAGCCCTAGTATAAGAAGGCAGGTCACCTGGCTTGCTGGGCTTGAGTCCTGGGTTGGTCTTGGGGCTTGGGTCTTGACTCTGAGCTGAGCCATTTAGTTCCTAACTGCCAAGCTGCTTTACTTTGGTTAGACATTCAACAACATCACAGTCTACCTTAGTTTAGTTATCTTGATATAGAAGAAGAATATTTATAGGATTAGAGAGCGGATCAGCTATTCAAAATACCTATCCCCCTTTGAGGAGAGGGGCTGCTTTGACATAACTGTTTAAGGGTTTCCCTGACCTTATCAATCCTTATCCATCTCCCATCCTTCCCATTCCCACCTATCATTAAACCTTTCATCAACTGTGAGCAGTGCCTAGATATATATTTTGGGGATATACTCACAACCTCCTCAAGCCAAGTTCTTCCTATTTGTAGCCCAGAAGTTAATCCTAACCTCTGTGCCTGTGAGCTTCAAAGACATCAAGAATCTCCTATTCTATCCTGTGGGGAATAATACAGAGACAGATATAATTAAAAGGAGTTTGCCTTTCTCTACTTACCATCTTGGATCAGAAGATATCAAATCAACCACCATACTGTAACTGACTTTCAACTGCTTAGTGGGAGGGAGAAAGTGAAGGATCACTTTGACAAGATCCTGCCCCTCCCTTCCAGTCAAAGCTGCTTGTGGGTGTGTCCCTCCATTGACCAAATGATTAAGAAGACTACATTGCTACTGACCCCTGTCATCTTATAGCTTCCCAAATACAACAGTTGTGAAGCTTGAATGCAAAACAGAGGATGTTGTACTTCCTCTGGAAGGCTACAGGAAGCCCCTAGACTTTATTCAATAGGGGGATGATGTGATTTGGGGAAAATCCTCTTTTAAAAAGGTCAAATAAGAGAAACTGGGTCCAAACAAAAAAGGAATAGGTTTATTTGGATAGGACTGGTCTCCCAATAAAACCAAACTTTTGATCAAGACCAAAATACCCTGATCATTGTGAGAGGACTTCTTTTATCCCCAAATAAATAGACAGTTTTTATACTAGTACAAAAATAATCCAAGACAATAGTTATATCCATCTAAAAACAGAGTCACCTGGAAACAATGTTGGTTAAGGCAACCAGGAAATATTTAAATTAGTGTAAGAAGTCATTTGACAATCACTTAGAAGTCACTTGGTAGAAAAGAAGGGAGCAGGGGAGCCTTGTCTAATGATGTAAAAAATAAGAGTGGATGGTGGGGATGGTACCAGGCTTTGAAACACAGAGCAGGCTTAGTGATTTATAGTGGATCATAAGTTCAAGACAATAATTATTATTGATGGTGCATGATATAGCAAATTAGGAGGGTGAGGCTGACACTATGCTAACAATGATTTTATATATTTATATATAGTAATTACTTAATTCAACTTTGCCAATTATACTAAAAAATAACAAAAGGCCTGTTAAATCATCAGTTAGGATAACATTAATTATATGATGTTAATATAATTAATAATATTTATTTTATGCCACATGGAAAAAGAGGGCAAAAATTCACTGAGGGAAAGTACTCTTTGTAAGGTAAAATTAGTCAAATGGAAAAGAAGATAATACTGATTCTAAGACAGAAGGTAAGGGTTTTGAAAAAATTGTTTTAAATACAACATTCAAGAGAAACATAAAAAGGTAAACAAGAAAGAGAAATCAAAAGATAATCAATAGTTTCCTTCTTTATATTGAAGTCATTCACCTATTCTGAATTTATCTTGGTGTAGGGTGTGAGATGTTGATCTAGACCAGTGGTTCCCAAACTTTTTTGGCCTACCGCACCCTTTCCAGAAAAAAAAAATTACATAGTGCCCCCTGTCACATACTATCACCACCCCCTTTCAGTTATTCACTGCTCCCAAATGCACCTGTGGCCATCACCAGCCCCCTGGATCACTGCAGTACCCACCAGGGGTGGTGGTGCCCACTTTGGGAATCACTAATCTAGACCAAATCTCTCCCATACTGTTTTCCAATTTTCCCAGCAGTTGTTGTCAAATAGTGGATTTTTGTCACAAAAGCTGGGCTCTTTGGGTATATCATATAATGTCTTTCTAAGGTCACTTACCCCAAGTCTATTCCACTGATCCTCCCTTCTGTCTCTTAGCCAGTACCATATTATTTTGAAGATAACTACTTTATAGTACAATTTAAGATCTGGTACTGCTAGGCCACCTTTTTTCACCTTTTCCCCCCGTTATTTCCCTTGATATTCTTGCTCTTTTGTTCTTCAAAATGAACTTGGTTATAGATTTTTTTCTAATTCAGTAAAATATTTTCTAGGTAGTTTAATAGGTATGGCACTGAATAAGTAAATTAATTTGGGCAGGATTGTCATTTTTATTATGTTAGCTCATCATACCCATGAGCAATTAATGTTTTTATACTTGTTTACATCTGGTTTCAATTGTGCAGAGAGTGTTTTGTAGTTGTGTTTGTATAATTCCTGTGTTTGTCTTAGCAGATAGATTCCTAGATATTTTATATTGTCTAGGGTGATTTTAAATGCCAGTTCTCTTTCTAACTCTTGTTGCTGAGATTTGTTGGGAATATGTAGAAATGCTGATTATTTATGTGGGTTTATTTTGTATCCTGAAACTGCTAAAGTTGTTGATTATTTCCAACAGCTTTTTAGTTGATTCTTCAGGATTCCTTAAGTAGACCATCATATCATCTGCAAAGAGTGACAGCTTAGTCTCCTCATTGCCTATTTTAATAACTTCAATTTCTTTTTCTTCTCTAATTGCTACTGTTAGTGTTTCCAGTACAATGTTAAATAATAGAGGTGACAGTGGGTATCCTCGTTTCACTCCTGATCTTATTAGGAAGTCTTCTAATTTATCCCATTGCAGATGATGTTTGTTGGTGGTTTGAGATATATACCATTTATTATTTTTTAGGAAAGGCCCTTATATTCCTAAACTTTCTAGTGTTTTCAATAGATATGTGTGTTGTATTTTCTCAAAGGCTTTTTCAGCATCTATTGAGATAATCATGTGATTTTTGTTGGTTTGCTTGTTGATATAGTCAATTATGTGAATGGTTTTCCTTATGTTGAACCATCCTTGTATTCCTAGTATAGATCCCACCTGATTATAATGGATAACCCTCTTGATCACTTGCTGGAGTCTTTTTGCTAGTACTCTAAGATTTTTGCATCTATGTTAATTAGGGAGATTGATCTGTAGTTTTCTTTCTCTGTTTTTTATCTACCTGGCTTTAGAATCAGTACCATATAGTGTCATAAAAGGAATTTGGTAGAATTCCTTCTTTGCTTATTTTGTCAAATAATTTGTGTAGTATTGGGGTTAGTTCTTTAAATGTTTGATAGAATTCACTTGTGAATTCAACTGGCCCTAGGGATATTTTTTAGGGAGTTCTTTGTGAATATGGGATCAGCTCTCCCCTTACCCACTTTTAGATTTAATCTCCAGAAGCATATATACCCTACTTATCCTTAAGTATGAGGAGGTCTCTGATCCTCGTGTACTATAGTGGGTGATGAATCAGAAACCTGGAAAGTCCTAAGCAAAACTAAAGCTACAATATGTCGGCATAAAGGGGAAGGAATGCATAGGAAGTAATACAAAGAAGCATCTAAAAGCAGTGGCAACTTCCTGTGGAATTAGTTCTTTGGAGTTCTTGAGAGTTTGAAGTTCGAGTTGGAGGTAGAGTTCAATTTGGAGGCTAGTGAAGGATCTGCTCTGAGGTCCTGAGATTCTGAAATTTGGTGACTTGGGTGAGTGAAAAGGCAGACTCCTTTTCCTCACTTTTCTGGAGATATTAACCTCCAGAGGCCACTCATTTTGGAGGAGGCCTTGTGGCAAGAATTCTTGTTTACTTTACCTCTGGGCCCCTCTTTGCTGGGGCCTCTGAAGCCCTGCCTAGTTCAGAACAAGCTGTAGTAATTATCTACTCTCTCTCATTTCCTTACTTTAACTTTCTCCTTTCATAAACAAACTACCATAAAAAAATTCATCCTGACTTGAGTAATATATTTTGGTAACCACATTTTTATACATTTAGCACAACCATTAATTTCTAACACTTACACTTTGATGGCTTGTTTAATTATTTCTTTTTCTAATAAGGGATGGTTTAAGTATTCTATTTCTTTTTCTGTTAATCTAGGCAATTTATATTTTTGTAAATAATCATCCATACCACCTAGATTGCCATACTTATTGCCATATAAATGGTCAAAAATTCTTAATAATTACCTTAACTTCCTCTTCATTAGAAGTAAGGTTGCCCTTTTCATCTTTGATACTACTAATTTGGTTTTTTCTTTCCCTTTTTTTAAATACAATTAACCAGTATATTATCTATTTTATTTGTTTTATTCAATGTATTAGCTTCTAGTGTTAATTCATTAGTTCCTTCCCTTTTCATTTTATTTATTTCTCCTTTAATTTTTAGGATTTCTAATTTAGTTTTTTATATAGGGATTTTTAATTTGTTCTCTTTCTAGTTTTTTAATTTGCATGCCCATTTCATTTACTTCTTCCTTCCATGATTTATTATTATATTCATTCAGGGATATGAATTTCCCTCTGAGTACTGCTTTGGCTGCCTCCTATACATTCTGATATGAGGCTACATCATTGTCATTCTCTTCAATGAAATTATTAGTTGTTTCTATGATTTGTTCTTTAACCAACAGATTTTTGAGAATCATATTATTGAATTTCCAATTAATTTTTATTTGACTCTCCATGTACCCTTACTAATTATTATTCTTATTGTATTATGATCTGAAAGTTTGTATTAATTATTTTTGCTCTTTTGCATTTGTTTGCCATGTTTTTATACCTTACTACATGGTCAACCTTTATGAATGTATCATGTCCTGCTGAAAAGAAGGTATATTCCTTTTTCCCTTTTTATTTTTCTCCATATATATGTTAACTCTAAATTTTCTAAGATTTCACTTACAACTCTTACCTCTTTCTTATTTATTTTTTGGCTTGATTTATCTAGATCTGATAGAAAAAGGTTTTGGTCTCCCACTAGTATATTTTTACTATTTCCTCAAAAGATGCCTATTAAAGCACATTCGACTGTTTCATATTCTTTCACAAGCAGATGAAAGTGTAGGAAGCTTTTTTAAAAGCTTTTCTCATAAAAGAATTAAATAAAATTAATATTTGTATTTTATAATACATGTGTATGAACAACTCTTTAAAAATGTTCATTTGAATAGAAATTATTTTGAAGCCTATTTAGATAAGATTTGTTAATTTTCAGATCTGTTGATAAAAATATGACATCAAAAGAAATATTCAACACAAATAGTGTATGTTTAAATGAAAATGATGTAATGTGAGGTACTCTATTAGGTCAACAATAATGGAACTCAAAGTCAGCATGAAATATATGCAGCTATATCAAGACAATTAAAAATGTCCCTTTTAATGTAACTCAGAAGCATTATGCACTTCAAAGATAACTTCGTGTATTAATAAATATGAGTGAGAATTTAAATATACCCTTGATGTTACAAAAGTAATTAATATCATAAAAAACAGTACATTAAAAGGAAGATGGTTTTTGTCAAATTTTAGTGATATTTAAGGAGATCCTATAGAATTTCCCTAGCATTGTGAAAAATGCTGTATTCCTTTGACAAAATAATTTTTAAGAGCACATGAGCTTAATCGTTTATATATTTTTATATTTGATAGAATCTAAATATTCTTTGTAAATTATTGCAAAGTCTAATAAAGATCTAAAGCTTACATGCTAAAGTAACTAAATTTATGGAAAATGTACAACTATGATAATTTTACACAATTATATTTGTGCTTCTTGCAAAATTTAAAAGTTCCTGCCCTGTAATGAAACATAATAGAAAGATTTGACCTCTTAACTGAAGCAGTTTTTATTTCATTTTGAAGTTTCAAGTGTTTAAAAATATTTTTATTAAAGAACCCATTTGGTCTTATTCCTGCTAAACAAAGGCAATTATTAAACTTATAATCAAAGAGTGCAATAATAATTTGATCCCCCAAAATTTCAATGTATTTTGACTTTAAGTGAACAAAGTTATGTGTTTTTATCCCAGCTTATCAGAAGAGTACAAAAGTTTTTGTCTATACTATCTTATTTATATACAACAGAACTTTGTGATAGACATACTATTAAGAAAAAAAGTATTTTTCTTAATTAGATTTGAAAAAGAATTACAAATAGGTATATCATCAATAGCATGTTTTCAGAAATTTGTGTCAAAAAGAATACAAACAAACCTATCTGTTGGTCTTTGTTTTCTTATTTTTAATTTATAAACATTAAAATTATAAATGAATTTATGCCTAAATATTTGTGTTCAATATTACATTGTTTTATTTTGCCTTTGTGCTTAGGTTTTGTGTTACTATCTAGAATACTACCTACAAAACTTGTTAATGTTATTAAATAAATTTAAATGAACAGAAAATAAAATGATGAAGAGTTATACTAAACCTGTATATAATAATGTGTAATTAAGAGGAAAATTTAAAGTAATTGCTGATTTTTTAAATTAAAATTCTATAACATGCCAAAACATATTGGACTACTAATAGCATATTGATGTCAGGATAAATTATGTGACATGCTCTTAAAATAAATATTGAAATACATGAATCCAAAGAAATATCTGGTATTTTGAGTGTTGTAAATGTTCTATTTTTAAAACAGTTCACTGAAATAAAAATTCTTTAGAAAATTATGTGAAAAGAGGACATTTCTAAATTAATGGGAAATGTGTAAACTTTACACTGCCAGTATACAGAGAAAGATTTTTGAGGTAAAAGATTAACTAGTCACTTTAATAGCAATAGTAGTAGAAGTACTAGTAATAGTAAGAGCAGTAGTGGTATTAAATTGGTAGTAGGAGGAGGAGGAGCACGAGGAGTAGTAGTGATCATATTGCTCATAGTAATGAAGCAAATCAATTTTATTTCAAAAATATTCTTCAGAAAATTTGCTTACCTAGTGAATTATCAAAGACATAAGCATTCTTTAAAAATTAAAAGTTCATGCATAGAAAAATATTATAATTTAGAAACAAAATTATCATATTTATGAAAAAGAGCAACCAATGAATATCTCAATTTTTAAAAAAAATGACTTGAAAAGGAAAGAGAAGAAAATGAAGACCTGCTTCTTAATTATATGACCAACATACAAAAAATAGAAATTTTGAAACATCTAGATATTTTTTAAAAGGGACAACAAACTTGTTTACATGATAAAATGTTGCAAGAAGTGTCTGAAAATTTTATAAGGTTTGGACTATAGATGGATAATTGAGTTACTTCATTTATCAAACAAAGCAAAACTGCCCTGACTAAATAGTCTGGCAACTCAATTGTTTGAAATGTAGTAACTTGCTGTTTATACTATAAAAACAAATATTGTTTATAATTGTATGAAAATAATAGCACTTTGAGAAACATTATGTAGAAAAACAAAACTATAATGTCATTTTTTATAGATATGAAGTTTGTTAATCTTTATGTAATCTGCTAAATTATATATTTAAAACTCTCAAGTTATACAAATTATAATATATCCTTAATTTTATTGATTAAAATATAAATTTAAAATATTAAAAAATTAAAAAAAAATTTATTATAGCTGTTTTTGCACTGAAAATTGTGGAAGGCATAGCAATTGTTCTTGGAGAAGGGTATTGTCTCTATAGAGAATTTGGAGAAAAGACCAGCTATGAAATCCACTTATAAATCTATAATAATATTATATATAGTCTTTAATTTCTGATTATTTGATTACAGAATCAGTTGAAGCAAAGCAAGTTTAGATCTTAAAAAAAAATTCAATCTACAACTTAGTCCCTTGAGAAAAGAAATAACTTGCCTAAGACCATATAACTAATTTGCAGCACAGTGTGGACTACTTATGCTGTTTTATTATTATACTTGTATACTTTAATATATTAGTAATACTTAATATGTATTATATATTACATAATATTATATGTTAATATTATTAATTCATAATACTAGGTATGTCTGAAATCCTTTTTGATGATTTGTTATTTTGCCTTTTTGCAAGAGAAGAGGCTTGAGAGGATTAGGCAATCTGTTATTTTCTTAACCCAGTGATGGACAAACTTTTTAAAGAGGGGGCCGAAGGAAAGGAAATGCTCATCTGTCAGTCTATTTCTAAGACAACTCTTTCGAAGTTTTATTGTATTGTATCCTACTCATTGTATTTGTCAGATTAGGAATAATGTTGTGTACTGGATAGAACATTTCAGGGGGCTGCATCTGGCCCACGGGAAGTAGTTTACCCATCACTGCCTTAACCTATTAAACTTTCTCAATATCATATTATATTGTTCTCTTGATGCCTATATTAGACCTCTCAGTTCCTCTGAGTCCAAGTCATGTAGTGGGTGTTCTCTCAGAACCTGATATAAATGAAATATTTTATTATAATCATATTTTAACAGGTATTCCACCTCACATTAAAGCATATGATTGCCTAATGGTGATCAAAAAATTATTTCCCCTAGACTATTTAAGGGGTGGGGCAAATAAATATACTGTTAGCATGATATCCTCTCTTTCTGAGGAAAGCAGAGTGGCCAGCCTTAGACTCATCTTCCTGCTTTCCCTTCATCTAAGAAGCAAAACTTCCTTGGGGAAGAGTAAGGAGAGGGGACTTCAGAGATATCTATTATTATCTACCAATGAGTCACATCTGGATAGATCCATAAGGACAAATATAAAGTACATGGGTACAGTTCTAATGGTATATAAATACTTAAATATACATACACACATGCCTTTGAGTATAAAATAAAAATGCAGTGTTAAGAGGTAATCAAATAGGAATGATATTGGCAAGGATAGGAGGCAATTTAGAATAGTCTCTTAAAAATAGAATTTTGAGTTTTGAAGGCAGGCAGGAAACATGATCAAGAAGTGAATAAGCACCTTCCACTCATGAGGGACAGCCAAGGAAAAGGCTCTTATTCAAGTGATGGGATGTTCTGTATTAGATAAAGCAAGAATGACTGTGATTGTTTTATAAAGAATACAGGGACAAGAGAAGTGTAAGTAGAGTGGAAAGGTAAGAAGAGCCAATATCATAAAACAATTTTCATTCTCTGTTAAAATACTTAGGTTCATTTTTATCAATTAAAAATAAGACTCATTTTATCATTTTCTCCTCAGACATTATCATTACTAGAAATAAGAATGTTTCATTGCTATACACAATGGTGTACATACATATTTTTGTATACAAATATATGCATTTGTAGATATATATGCATACATATGCATGAATACTTATATGTTTAAATTACCTGAGGAAAGAAAAGGCACATGGCCAGTCACACAGCTTCTTCTCTAGCTTACCCTAGCTCAGAGCTCATCTAAAGCCTCCATTCACTTTTGTTGCTTGGCCAGAAAGACCCCTAGAGCTTCCTTAATCCTTGACTTAGGCCCCTGTGACATATCTTTTTCTGTGTCTTTTGACCTCAGACCAGGTCAGATGCCAGTCTTCTAGACATCTGGAGTCACAGTGGGACAGGAGGCAAGCATTTTTCAAGATGCTAGGGAGCCAGAAGGCTTCTAGTGTCTTCCCAGAGTTCTTCCCTTTATACAGATAAGCCTCAGGCCTTGGTCTTAAGCCAATCTAGGGATAGGCAATGAACCAAAACCCAGTTCACTGGAGAATGAGTTTTCAAAATCAGTATGAAATTTTCATTTTAAAATCCTAGATCTTTGGTGGTGAACGTATGGCTTATGTGCCAGAGGGGGCACTCAGAGCCCTCTCTGTGGACACATTCACCATCACCCTAAAATAGAGTTCACCAGTTTGTTACCAGAAAGCCAGAAGGAGGCAAGGTCATGCTGCTCCCCTCCCCTTCTCTACTCATGCCTGAGGACATTTCTCCTAACAACTGCCCCTCTGCTCAGCAGTCTAATGGGAGTGCTTCCTCCCTCACCTGTCTAGGTTAAGGAGGAAGCCCACATGTGGCTTGAGGGTGCAGTTTGGACACTTGGTCTCTAAAAGGTTTATCATCACTGTACTAGACTGATGTTGGGGTACTAAAAAGAAGGATTCAAACTGGTGTTAAATTCTCACTACTTAATACTTTGTAAAGTCAGTAGTCTCTAAAAGAAAGATATGTTTTACCTTATGGATTTATATCTTATGATGATTTAAACCACATGATAAGAATTTAATTTAATTTAACCATATTCATTTGCCACCGGATTTCATCAGGTATTTAAAAACATCAGAATGTTAGATTAGTAGTGTTAAAGAGAAAACAGCTAGAAGAAAGCAATTACATATGTATCCTAATTAGCATCATTTATTTCAAACTATCTTCATGAAAATAATTTTAAAAATTATTAACCAAAGATCTAGTGTGGACTATGTTACAAGCTAAGTGGAGATATATGAAGAGAAAAGGAGAGGTATTTTTGCAAATATTTTGCAAAATATGCCTATGTAGAGATTTCAGAGAATTTCCACTTACATTGGGAATGTTCTCATGATTATTTAAGTTCTTAGCTTACTTCTTTATACAGAGTTCTTTCAATCTTATGTATTTTTCTATATTTTTAAAATATAGAATTATTTTCTCATTTTTATTTATCTTCTTGGATAAACTGTTTTTTTTATTAAATAGTCATCATTTTTGATATTTTTGTGTAAATAGTGTTAAATGGGACAGAGACAAGCCAGTAAGTATAAGCTTCAGGTACCTTCTCCATTTAAAAGGAAAGGAAGTGGTTTTTAACTCTTGAATGTATGCAGATAAATCAGCACAATTTATAGATTGATATGTATATATTATGTAGCTAGCTAGGTAGCTAGCTATCTACATTTTTTCCACTATTTCTCTTTCTCAAATGATAATGGTAGGGCAGCTGGGTAGCTCAGTGGATTGAGAGTTAGGCCTAGAGACAGGAGGTCCTAGGTTCAAATCTGGCCTCAGGCACTTCCCAGCAGTGTGACCCTGGGCAAGTCACTTGACCCCCATTGCCTACCCTTACCATTCTTCCACCTAGGAGCCAATACACAGAAGTTAAGGGTTTAAATAAAACAAAAACAAAAACAAAAGATAATGGTAGCCTTTAGTCTTCTTTTTACTCTCCTCAATGTAAATTGTATAGACAGCAATATTCTGGAGCTATCTATTCATACTTATATTTGAATAGCCTTTTCATAAATATCTCAGAATTGTCCTGGGTCATTGCATTGCTGCCAGTACAGAAGTCCATTACATTCGATTTTACCACAATGTATTGGTCTCTGTTTACAATGTTTTTCTGGCTCTGCTCCTCTCACTCTGCATCAATTCCTGGAGGTCTTTCCAGTTCACATGAAATTCCTCCAGTTCATTATTCCTTTCAGCACAATAGTATTCCATCACCAGCATATACCACAATTTGTTCAGCCATTCCCCAATTGAAGGGCATATGCTCATTTTCCAGTTTTTTGCCAACACAAAAAGCACAACTATGTATATTTTCATATAAGTCTGCTTATATATGATCTTTTAGGGGTAGAAAACCAGCAATGGTATGGCTTGATCAAAGGGCAGGCATTCTTTTATGCCTCTTTGAGCATAGATCCAAATTGCCATCCAGAATGGTTGGATCAGTTCACAACTCCACTAGCAATGCATTAATGTCCCAATTTTGCCACATCCCCTCAAACATTCATTACTCTCCCCTTTTCTCATTTTAGGCAATCTGCTAGGTGTGAGGTGATACCTCAGAGTTGTTTTGACTTACATTTCTCTAATTACTAGAGATTTAGAACACTTTCTCATGTGCTTATTAATAATTTTGAGTTCTTTATCTGAAAATTGCCTATTCATGTCCCTTGCCCATTTCTTGATTGGGGAATGGCTTGATTTTTTATACAATTGATTTACAATTGATTTGACTCCTTGTATATTTGAGTAATTAGACCCGTGTCAGAGTTTTTTTTTATAAAGATTTTTTCCCAATTTGTTGTTTCCCTTCTGATTTTGGCTGCATTGTTTTTATTTGTACAAAAGGTTTTTAATTTAATATAATCAAAATCATTTATTTTACATTTTGTAATTTTCTCTAACTCTTGCTTGGTTTTAATATCTTTCCTTTCCCAGAGATCTGATAGGTATACTATTCTATGTTCACTTAACTTATTTATAGTTTCCCTCTTAATATTCAAGTCATTTACCCATTCTGAACTTATCTTAGCGTAGGGTATGAGATGTTGATCTAAACCATATTGTTTTCCAAATGTCCCAGCAGTTTTTGTCAAATAGTGGATTTTTGTCCAAAAAGTTGGACTCTTTGGGTTTATCATACACTTTCTTGTTGATGTCACTTACCCCAAGTCTATTCCACTGATCCTCCCTTCTGTCTCTTAGTCAGTACCATATTGTTCTGATGGCCACTGCTTTATAGTACAGTTTAATATCTGGTACTACTAGGCCATCTTATTTCACATTTTTTTTTCATTATTTCCCTTGATCTTTTTGATCTTTTGTTATTCCAAATGAACTTCATTACATTTTTTTTATAATTCAGCAAAAAAAGTTTTTTTTTTTGTTTGATAGATATGGCACTAAATAGGTAAATTAATTTGGGTAGAATGGTCATTTTTATTATGTTAGCTCATCCTACCCATGACCAATCAGTGTTTTTCCAATTGTTTAGATCTAGTTTTAATTGTTTGGAAAATGTTGTGTAGTTGTGTTCTTATAATTCCTGTGTTTGTTTTGGTAGTAATGGGTGCCCCAAACTTGCTCTAACTCTTTTGAGCTGGCTTTGGCACTGTAGGTGGTGTGTGTGTGTGGGGGTAGGAGGTTGATCAGCTTGTGTTTTAGTGAGAGCTATTTCCCCTCGTTATAGCATGGAAGTGCCGCAATTCCACATACCTTCAATGCTGCACCCTGTTGTGGGGTCCCTTTGTTCATCTGGATTTGTTTTTATGTCTTCTTGAGGGGTCCTATATGTGTGGGTTAGGAGAGGTTAAGCAGCTGCTTTTTACTCTGCCTCCACCTTAACCCTGAAGCTTCCCATAAATTTTTATATGCTCTCTCTCTCGTTGTCATTCTCTTTGATGAAACAATTTCTATGATTGGTTCTTTGAGTCACTCTCTTCAGAATAAGATTATTTATTTTCCAAATAGTTTTTAATTTGTCTTTCCACAGCCTCTCATTGATTGTAATTTTATTGCATTGTGATCAGAAAATAATACAATTATTATAGCTGGCTTCCTGCATTTTTTGGTAAGGTGTTTATGCTCTAACACATAGTTAGTGCTTGTAAAGGTGTCAGGTACTACTTAGATGAACTCATATTTTATTCTATTTTGGCTGGGGGGGGTGGGGCAAGCACAATTAAACTCCTTGTTTAGAGCCTTGGGGACTCACCTCAGGATTGGGGAGTGTCCATATACCTCTTTGGGCTTGCACTAACCAGGTAACATGGTGAACTGTCTTGTGCTGGGCCTTGGGGCCTTACTGCAGGCTTGCTCTGGGTATCAGAGCTTCAAGAGGTGTGCATAGAGGTGCTTTGCTATTGGCTTACATAGTCTTGGGGTCTTCATGTTGCCTTATGCTTGGGTTCAATAGGGGATACACTTTCTTTTGGCATAAATTGGTGTTCCTTAGTGTAGCCTAGCTGTGGGATGCTTTCCCCTCTAAACCAAATGAAACATACATTCTCTCCTTACCTTATAGGTTTTTTTTTTTCTGTAAGAAAATTTCTTCACTCCATCCCATTGTTAGTTCTGTCACTTCAACAGTGATTTAGAAGCATTACTTTAAAGTTGTTTGAAAAGGATTCTCAAAGAGTTTGAAGATTTCTGTGCCTCTCTTCTTCCATCTTCTGCCTGGATATTCTGGAACAAGAGGGGAAAATAGAAATTTAAAGAATCTACCAATTACCTCCTAAAATAAAATTATTATCATGTTTACACAGTAGAATTAAACAGAATCAAGTAACTTCTATATCAAAGTACTGGAAGGCATGATATATGATAGTTTGCAAGGCAAAGGATCTAGAATTACAACTAAGAATCATGTACTTAATGAAACTGACCATAATACTCAAGGGGAAAAATGATTATTTAATGAAATAGAGCAATTCCAAACACTACTGATGAAAAGTCTGGAGCTAAAAAGAAAATGTAATGATCAAATATTGCATTCAAGAGAAACATAAAAAGGTACACAGGAAAACAAAACAACAACAACAAAAAACAGCAAATTTAGGGACTCAGTGGTATAAAACTGATTACAATCCTACATGGGGGGAGGAGTGAAAATAATATTTGATAATTAAATACTTAAGGTATCCAAAATGCTTAAGATCCTCAATTTACTTACAGTTCTAATGATACCTAAGAACTTTGACTCTATTTAGGAAGTGAAAAAGATTATTAAAAGACAGTTGGTAGGGAGTAGATTGAATATGGTATGCCATTTAAATTAAATCATTTGTTTTTTTCTTCTTCAGAAAAGACCCCCCTGACAACAACTTATAGGTAAAAACAATTTTTCACATTCTTTTCTAATTTTTTGAATTCCACATTCTCTCCCTTGCCATATTTTCCATCCATTAAGTGGTAAGCAATTTGATAACAATTTTATGTATGCTACCATACAAAAACATATGTCCATATTCATCATGTTGTGGGAGAAGATCAATTAAAAATTAAGACAAAATGAAGAATGGTCTATTTCAATCTATATTCAAAATTCAACAGTTCTTTCTCAGGAGGTGAATCACATTTTTCATTATATGTACTTCTGGATTGTCTTGGATCATTGTATTGCCGTAAATATCTATGCCATTCTTGGTTCATCATGCAAAAAGACTGTCGATTTCTATAATGTTTTGTGACTTTTTCTCATTTCATTCTGCATCAGTTGATGTAGGTTTTTTTCATTTTTTTCCTCTGAAATTCCCCTGATCATCATTTATACACATGCACATCATTTATACACAATATGCATAATAGTATCCTATTACAATAATACACAATTTGTTTGTCCACACCCCATTTTGATGGCATCCCCTCAGTTTCCAATTCTTTGTTATCACAAAAAGAGCTGCTTTAAATATTTTTGTACACAAACACCTTTTTCCCCTCTTTTTATCTCTATAGTATGTGTTTATACTAGTGGCATGTTGTTTTCTTAAAGGAGATATATAATTTTATAGCATTTTTGAACACAGTTTCAAATTTCTTTCCAGAATGGTAATATCTGTTCATAACTCGATGAACAGTGCATTCGTGTCCCAGTTTTCCCACATCTGATCCAATATTTGTGTTTTTTTTCTTTTTCTGCCATATTAGCTGGTTTGTAGGCAGTTGGAGTTTAGTACCTCAAAGTGGTTTTAATTTGCATTTCTCTAACCAAAAATGAGTTGGAGCATTTTTTCATATGACTTTTGATAACTTGAATGTCTTTTTCTGAGAATTACCTATTCATAACCTTTGACCTTTTATCATTTTTGGAATGACTTATATTCCTTATAAATTTGGGTCAGTTCTCTATGTATTTGGGAGTCCTTTTCCAGAGACATTCGCTATAAAACTCTCCCCATTATCCTTCTACTTTTGGTTGTATTGGTTTTGTTTGTGCAAACCTTTTTTAATTTAATGTAGTCAAAGTTATCAGTTTTGAATCCTATAATGCTTTCTATATCTTCTTTGGCCATGAATTCTTCATTATTCATAGATCTAAGAGATAAACTGTTCCTTGTCCCTCTAATTTGCTTATGGTAAAACATCATCTAAGACATATGCCCATTTTGACCTTATCTGGATATATAGTGTATGATACCTAGTTTCTGACATACAATTTTCAAAATCTTCTAGTATGTTTTGTCAAATAGTGTGTTGTTACCCCAAATGCTTGGATGTTCAGGTTTATCAAAAACTAAATTATTGTGGTAATTTTCTGTTTATTGTGTACCTAAACTTTTCAAATGTTCTACCATTCTCCATGATTACTGCTTTATAATACAATTTGATATCTGATACTACTGGGCCATCTTCCTTTAAATTGTTTTTCATTAATTCCCTTGATGTAACTAGATGGTTTTTTAAATTTCTTTCCAATTTTGAAATTAAAGCTGCTTGTGAAACTTCACAAGAAAATAAAATTACTTCATTTTGAGGGAATTAGGGAAATTTTCTTCAAAAAGCTGGTATTTGAACAATGGTTAGCATTTTAATAAGTGGAAATAAGGGAAAAGTAAGATGTAAGACATGAATAATCCACAAAAAATCAAAGCTGGAGTGTCTTGGAGTAGGAAAGGAAAAATATAGTTTTGGTAGACTATCTAGATTTCAGTTGACCATTCTCATCAGGAATAATGTTCAACTTACTAGCTCCCTTATCCAAATATTAAGTGTTGCCTGACTGCTCTGAAGAGAGGTAGTTAGCAGCCACCATTATAAATATAAATGCCATGTAGCAGAGAGCCATTCAATTCCATTTCAATAACTTTGTTGGCAAGAAAAGTCTGGGTGATACATCCAAAATAGAAATGGTAGGTTGGTGTGTTGAGGGCAGCAGGTGTCATTGACATGATTGGACTTGGTGCCAGTTCCTGATTTCTCTCATTACTACTCATTCTTGATTGCAAGCAGCTTGGTAAGACTCAGAGAAGGGACAGCTGACTGGCAGCCTGACTGAACTCAGCCAGGGTGCTGGCCAGATTACAAAACTCACCCATCTGTATTTTATTGCCTGCAGTCCAAGGGAGATATTCAGATGGAATCCTCTGCAGATGGTGACACTGACAATGAAGGTTATGTAACACAAATGGGTGAAATAACAATTTGCTCCTATATTATAGGAATAAATATTATTGGGTACTTGCAAAAAATATTGATGATTCACATTTTCCCTCTTCCCCAACTCAGATTATGTTATCAAAATTTGTGACAAAAATGGATGATGTGTGTATATTTATGTGAAAAATTCATTCTTTTTTGTAATCAATAGCTATTTGTTTAATGTTAAGGTAAGTTATAATTAGAAATACACACAACATATCTGAAGGAAAAAATGTCAGAAATTTTCAACATATCTTCAGAAATTTGTAATATTGTAGGAAGTTCAGTAATAGCAATATCAGTTAATTAAGTAAAATGAGCATTTCACAACTACTGTTCATAGTAGATATTTCTTTCTGAGAATTTCATTCATCAAAATATTTGATTATTAATTTAAAATTTAACATAGAAATATATGAACTAGATTTGATACTCCTATATAATAATGATATGGGAATACTTGTTCAAAGTAGAATAACTTTATCATTTCTCAGACTTTCTTTTTCCTGTGTTTTTGATATGTATCCCAAAACATGATTTTATTGAAAGTACATTCATTTCCATGCATTAAAATAACCAAATAAGGTTTAAATCTATCATTTTAACATAATAATACCACTTACTCTAAAATTCATCAAAACTGGCCTTCTAGCTTTTCATCTTTTATGACACCCTCACTTTTAACTTCATGACTTTTTACTAGTTCTACCACATGTCTGGAATTCATTCCCTCTGTCTCTATTTCATGGCTTTCTTGACTCCCTCACATTTCATCCACTTCTTTTAAAAATATTTCCCCCTAAGGGGCAGCTGGGTAGCTCAGTGGAGTGAGAGTCAGGCCTAGAGACAGGAGGTCCTAGGTTCAAACCCAGCCTCAGCCACTTCCCAGCTGTGTGACCCTAGGCAAGTCACTTGACCCCCATTGCCCACCCTTACCAATCTTCCACCTATGAGACAATACACCAAAGTACAAGGATTTAAAAAAATATTTCCCCCTAATACTATGAAATAATAATTTCCAATGTTTACTAAAAGGATTTAAAATCTCAGATTCACTCCCACACTTCCCTCACTCTTGCCACAAGTGAGATGGTAAACAACCCACTATAGAATTTGCATATTCTATGACAGAAAATGTTATTCCATAATCCTTTTATAGATGGAAACTCAAATGAAAAATATTTAAGTAAAAGTGAAAAAAAAAAGTTTGCTTAGGTTTTGATTCAGATCGTATCAGTTCCTACTCTGGAAGGAGATCATTTTAAATCATGAGTCCTTTGAGGTTATTTTGGATCAATGTGTTGCTGTAGAAAGGGATAATTGTTTCTGGATGTCTCATAGCAATTAGTTCCCACTAACTAAATTTTAATTTTTAAGACATCATTTTCCTCAGAGAATTTTTGTATGCACATTTCCCTTTGTCCAATTCTACTTTTTGAAATTCTTTCCTTAGTGAATTTTTGTACCTCTTTTTCCATATAGTCAATTTCACATTTTAAGAAGTTCTTCTCATGGGTGAATTTTTGTATATCTTTTTACATTTAGACAATTCCATTTTTAAGATGTCTTTCTTTTCAGTGGATTTTTTTCCTCTTTTACCAATTGAACAATGCTGTATTTTAAAGTGTTATTTTCTTCAGTATTTTTGTGCCTCCTTTAAGAAGCTACTTTTTTCATGATTATCTTGTATTACTCTCATTTTTTAATTTTTTCATCTACCCCTCTATAATTTTCAAAGTCCTTTCATATCTCCTTTATTAATTCTTTCTCTGCTTGAGAGTAATGCAAATTTTTCTTATAGTCATTGGATACAACAGGACTGATTTTTTGTCTTCTGAGTTTTTGTTTTAATGTTTTTTTTCACCAAAATAACTTTCTTCGTTGACTTTCTTTTGTTGTTGTTTGCTCATTTCCCTGTCTATTTTCTTTTCTTTTAATTAAAAAAAATAACTCCTACAGGTGGGTACACTTTCTGAATTCCACTTTGTGCCCTGGGAGGAAGGGTGGGCTTGGTGATTGGACATTGTGGATTTAGTTTCTGTAGGCAAGTAGGGCATCCTAAAACAAGTTACCCCTAATTTAGTGATTTGATAAATACTTTACTTCAAAGACAGTCAAACCTTTGAGAGAGCTGGACTCTCTCAGTCTAACCCTCTCCTGCAAGCAACCCATCCTGCAACACCAGCCTTCTCCCTAGCTACAGTTAGAAAACCTAAACCTTTTTCCCTCTGATTAACCTGACATTAATAAATCCCTTTTGTTATCTACTCAAAGCCTCTGGTGAATCATTGTATCAAAAATTAAGGCAAAGGCTGAAAAGGGAAGGAATTATTTCTTTTATTTCTTGAGGGAACCACAGGCATCTATCTTGGCAGGAAGTATCTACTCAAGACTTCCTGCAGCCATCAGTTTCACTGACAGGGAAGAGCCCTTTTGTCTCCTCCCTCAAGGAACTTTAGAAACTAACAAGAGAAACCCGAGTCTCAATCTAAACATTTCTGTCTGGCCCAAATTCCTCTTGTACCTTAGAAATACCTTCCCTGCCTGAAGGGTTCAGCCTATCTCCTCAGTAATCATTTGTCTCTAGCCTCGGTGAATAAGCCTGTTTAAGCTTCCCTCCTGTATACTCCCAGTCATTCCCCTAACTTCCTATATACCACCTCATCCTTCCCTACACTCAGCTATCTCCTTCATCCCCCTTCCAAATCATCTTACATCACCTTTATCCCTCCTTTGACCAAGATTACCTATTTCTTTGTAACAACCCTCATCTTACCATCTCTGGCTGAGATCTCCAGGCATGTAAAAAAATATTTATTAACTTGATTTGTATTGCTTCTGTGAAAGTGAGAAGCAGAATAATATAGGGGAAATAGCAGTGGTATTGGATATATTCCTAATCATTTCCATGAGGAATGCTTCTACTAACCACATTAGAGAATTTTTTGAGGAACACTTTGTTAAAACAATATATTAACATGAGTTTTAATAATTAAAAATTTTCAAACCACCCATCCAAGTAATTATCATTATTTTTCCCAAAAGATAAATTCAGGGAAGAATACCTTGTATTCTTTCTTGATTTCCTAACTTCCTTGCTACCAGAGGGATAATGCAATGAGAAAGGAAATTCAATTTTGAAGAAAGTGATTGTTTTTGAAATAAATATATTTATAATATTATTATATTTACAATGCTACCCTTTTTGGATATAAAATCCTTAATGCTGTGAATCATTTCTTCTCTGTCTCATAAGGATTGGAGTATAGATTCTATCACATTGGATTAGCAGGGTATTTTCAAGAATTTTCTTTGAATTGTCATGCAATCATAGGATTTATGATTGTAAAGGATTGTAGAGATTACCAAGGACAATAAATCTAATTTTAAGCTATAATTATGACCTCTTATTACAAACAATAAGCTAATTATTCTATATTCTATTTCTGAAAACTCCTTTTTTGTTTTCACTCTCATTTTGAAGAAAATACCTTTGATATTCCCTAATACCTGTATTATCATTGGTTTTCCCTCATAACTGAAATGTTCTCCTTCCTTGTTTTTACCTACTAACTTTTCTGGTTTCTTTCAAATCCCAGGTAAAATCCTAACTTTTTCAAGGGACCTTTTTTGGACCTCCCTAAAGGCAGAGCCTCTTCTTTAGCATCACCATTTTATCTTGTACATTTGTTCTTTATTTAATTGTTTATAATAGATATTATTGTTTATACATCACTTTCATTATATAAAATTACCTTCTCTGACCTATCAACCACTTATAGAAACATTAAAAATAAAGACAGGGGGAACTAGGTTACTTAGGAGAGAGAAAGCAAGGCCTAGTGGTAGAATCTATACTAGTTTCAAATCTGGCATCAGATACACTTGACTGTGTGATCTTGACCAGTGATCCTGGGCAAGTCACTTAACCCCCAAAGACCTTTACTTACTAATCTTCAGCCTTAGAATTGATAATATCAATTCTAATTCAGAAGGTAAGAGAGAAAAATCCATTCAAAAAACTCAACCTACATATCAACTATTTCTAACAGTGAATGCTGTATTACTCAACCATTTTCTCCTACATCAGTAAAAATGAGAAAGGTGCATTTTAAAAACTATTCTTCTTGGTTAAATTTCATCAATATTATTGATTATTCAATCAACAAATCAATAAACATTTATTCATCACCTTATGTAAGAAACCAAGTATATACATTTAAATATGATAAAATCTAAATAAACTGATATTCTTTTGTAGGAGATAACACATATGAAAATATTTAAAGAATAAATACAATATAAATGTAAGGTAGTTAAATGTAGGCTGGTAAGTGAAAGAGTATACTAGTAATTGGATCATGATAGATTATGTGGAAAATTGGGCTTGAGTTGTATCTTGAAAACAATAGAGGGATTCTTTGAGGCAGAGGTGAGAAAGAAATTTAATGAAGACATATGAGTTTGCCATTGCAAAGGCACAAAGATAAGAACAGGCCATAAGAGTATAATAGATGGGGTGAAACCAAGATGGTAAATAGTAGCAGGTAAATCTTGGAGCCACTCAAAATGTTTTTTTCCAAACCAATCATTACAAAATGAGAATTATTCTTCTTAAAAGGATAGAAATCAAAACAGGATGAGTAAAGGGGCTTTTCCACTGGACACAGCATGAAAGGTAGGCAGTGAGAGAGGATTCCCAAAGTATAAGGGGGCAAAGATGCACAAGGAAAAGCACAGGCTAACAAATCCCTCCCCATCACCTATCTCTCTAGATTTAGATCCTAGGCCAGGGAAATCTTTGAATTCTCAGGATCTGGCATACTAAACCACAGATACAGCCTTGATAATACCAGTCATATGATGTTAGGTTCAGAGGTACAACAAGAGCAGCAGCAGCCACAGCAACAGCAAAAGCAACAGCAAAAGCTCCAAAAGGCAGCAGCAGAAGAAGAGGAAGATAGCCTAAGGGAAAATGCTTTGAAGCACACTACACAAAAAACAACATAGATCTACATGCCCTCACCCAGGCCTCTGACAGGAAAGTGAAGGCAAAGCTATGCAAGATAGAAACTGAGATAACAATGACCATCAACATGCAGGAATCCCAATTCTCCAGGCTGAAAAGGACTAAACAACAGCAAAAAGGAAAAAAATAAGTTCATGACCATGGAAAATTTCTGTGTAAAAAAGAGCAAACTACAGAAGCAACAGAAGGAAGTGAGATACAAGCAAACACATGCAAACTCCCCCCCACACACACACAAATGGAAATTGGTCACAAGTTCTGGATGAACTAAAAAATAAGTTCAAGAAACCAAGTAAGAAAGATAGAAGAAAAATGGGAAGAAAAATGAGAAAAAGAAATGAAAAAAATACAAAAAGAAAATAACACCTTAAAAGACACACTTACCCAAATGGAAAAAGAGGTACAGAAATCAAATGACGTAATAAACAAACTGGAGACCAGAATCAACCTGCTGGAAGCCATGAAAAGCAGGATAGACCAAACTAAAAAGGAAAATAAAAATATCTTAGTTGAAAATCAATCTTTAAAGACTAGAATTGAACAAGTAGAAGTTAATGGTTTCATAAAACAACAAGAAATAATAAAATAAAATCAAAAGAATGAAAAAATAGAAGGAAACATTAAATAGCTCATTGAAAAAACAACTGACCTAAAAAAAAAGAACCAGGAGAGGTAATTTGAGGATTTTTGGACTACCTGAAAGACATGACCAAAAAACAAACAAACAAACAACAACAACAACAACAAAAAGTCTAGACATCACAGTACAAGAAATTATCCAAGAAAACAGAGTCCTGATATTCTTGAATAAGAGGGCAATAGTATTCCATTACAGTCTGTTTGAGATCATAATTGCTAGACTTGCTTTTTTAACTTTGGCTGAAGAATAGTAGAAACTATTCTAGCCCTTTACATTTGCTCTGTTTTCCTGCTTTAAATATGTTTCTTATAGACAGTGTATTGTGAAATTCTTCCTTTTTATCCATTCTGCTATCCTCATGTATTATGAGTAAATACATCCCAATAACAATCACTTTCCTGAGTTCACCCTCCCATTAGTAACCCCTTCATTTCTCCCCCTCCTTTTTAAATTCCATGTACTATAAGAGTTTTAGAGCTTACTTTGTTCAATTGTTCCTGCTTCTCTTTTCTTTTCTTTTTCATATTTATATATTTATAGTTTTATGCATCTCTTTACAGTCAGATTTGATCATTCAATTTTCTTTTCAGCTCTGGTCATTTCATCAGGAATGTCTGGAAGTCTTCGATTTCATTAAATGTGTATTTCTTCTCCTGGAGAACTGGACTCAGTTTTGCTGATTAGCTCTATGTGTGTGTGTGTTTGTGTTTGTGTGTGTGTGTGTGTGTTTGTGTTTAATTTTCATATCCTTTTCCTAATGGAATATCATATTTCACATCTTCTGGTCATTTAATGTAGATTCTGATTAGTTCTATGTAATCTGCCCTATGGTTCCTCAATATTTGAAATTTTTTTGGTTTCTTACTATACTTCACCTTGGACTATATAAGGGGTAAAAGGAGTTTTTGGTTGGATATTAATATTTAAAGGTGTGGTCACCAAAGAACTGAATAAATGGCAGTTCCTAAAATGATTTTAGTAATTTATTTAAAAAATATAGGAGAGAGTGGAGGTAGAGAGATGAGAAATGGGTAGAGTAAGAGACCTAATTTGATGAACTAGATTTGTATTCAAGTCTGGGCTTTACTCCAGCAGGGCTCCAGAGGCCCAGCTGGAAAGCCTAAAAGTCAATTAACAAGGGATTTAGCCACTAGTACTTCTCCCAATCAAGAGAGCCTCTCTGAGGCTAGTACCTCCAGGGAAGTTATAGTAGTCAGCCTTTTTCACTCACAAAGGTCTCAAGGTCTCAGCCAGAGCTCCTCCAAGTCCAACCCATCAACAAGAAGAGTTCCTTCAGGTCCAAGACATGAAGGAGAAGAGTGAAGCTGAACTCACTAAACTCTCTTTTAAAGGGGCTTCTTTTGTTTCACTTCCTGTGCCTTCCTCATAGTTTATGTGTTGAATCACAACAAACACTTTTCTTAGGACTGCCCAGGAGACAATCAGTAAATTCCGACTTATCACTCACTCTAGAGCACTTGAGTCTTAGACCTCCCAACTTGTGAGTTAAGTGGAGTTTTTTATACTTTTGGTGATTATTATTGAGAATGGGCAAGGTGGATTTAATCTCATTATCACAACTGGGAGTTCTAGAATTTGTATATAATAATGGTCCTGGGATTTTCCAGTTTTGGATCTTTTTCAGGAGGTGATCAGTGGATTCTTTCCATTTCTTTTTGTCTCTTCTTGCTCAAGAATATCACAACAGTTCTCTCTGGTAATTTCTTGCAAAATGGTGTCCAGGCTCTCTTGTATATCCCGGCTTTCAGGAAGCCCAATGATTGTTAGATTATATCTCTCATATCTGCTTCCCAGGTTCAGTGAGATATTTCAGAATTCCTATATTTTTAAACTGTTTAAAATTTGTTTTATAATTTCCTATTTTTAATTGAGTCATTAGATTCTATTTTTTGTTCTATTTTTTAGGGATTATTTTGTTCTTGGATGTTTTTTGCTTCTTTTTTTATAGTTACTTTCCTATTTGTGGTAATGTATATCCCTTTTAAAGGATTTATTTTCTTCAGTCAGTTTTTGCACATAGCTTTTGTGCTATATCATTAACTTTTCTAATTTTTCTTCTCAGTCTCTTATTTTTTTAGAGAACTTCAAAAAGCTCTTTTTGGGCATTGCATCTTTTCACACATGTCTTTGAGTGTCTAAACATGTCTCCTTTGATCTTGATATCCCTCTTCTAAATTTGCATTTTGATCTTCCCTGTTGTGGAAATGACTTTCCAAGGCAAGGCTTTTGTATGTCTCTTGCTCATTTGGGGGATCATTTTTCATGATCGTGTTTATATGTTGAGGCTTAGCCCCACTTCTGGGATGGAGAGAGTACTCTCCCTGATATTCTCCAGATTTCATGTGAAGGGTATTTAACTAGATTCCACTCCTTAGCTGCCAGTTTCCTCTGATGTGTTATGAGTGCCAGAGTTGTTTTTCCACTGAGCATTCCTCTAGGTGTGCTTATATGCTTAGGTGTGATGGATCCTCAAGCTCATCAATGTGTGCTTTCACTAGGCTCTTCCTCATGAGAATGTTTCTACTGCTCTCTCCACTTACCCCATCAAGACTGGGACCTTCCTGCTACTTCTCTGTTTCTTTGACTGAAACTCTATCATTTCATTCTATCTTCTGGTAGTTCTGTCACTGCAAAATTTATTTTCAAGCACTTTTTTATTTTCTTTGGTTGTGGGTTTGGATAAGCTCAGAACATTATTTTTTTTCCATTTTTCCCATTGGCTCTGGAAAAGGTGATTTGATTTTGTTCTTTCTTTTTCAGCTTCTTTCTTTTTCAATTGAATTCCATTCTTTAGCTGCAAGCTTCCTCTGGTGCATTGCAAGTTGTTTCTACCACTGAAGTTTCTCCAGACCAATCATCAAAATCCTCAGTATGTATTTGCAACAGAGTGAATCTCTAGCTCCTTTGCTTAGAGCTCAGAATTCAACCATCTTGTCCTCTATATATCTCCACTGATATTACATTTAATACCCTGACTATATACAATTTAATCCAGTGAAAATGGCCTCTTTGCTATTCATTGAAGAAAAAACTCTATGAACTATGGTTATTTTCACTGGATATTTCTCATATATGGGATTCTCTCCTTCTTCATATCTACCACTGACTTTTTAGATTTCCTTCAATTCTCAATTAAAGTAATGCCAAAATGAAGTCATTCGCTATACATCTTAAGTCAGTGCCTCTATTCTGTTGAATAGTTCATATTTATCTTGTTAATATGTTGTTTCTTCCACTAGATTTTGAGTATTTTTAGGGCAAGGAGTGACTCTCATATGCTATTTTTGTATCCTCTGCATTTAGCACAGCTTTTGACAAGGAGTAGTTGCTTATTAAATATTTATTAAATAAATGATTGTCTTAAAGGCAACTCTAGAAGATTTTAAAATTTTTATTTAATTGATTAAGACAATTTTTCCATGGTTACATGATTCATGTTCTTTTCCTCCCCTCCTTTCACCCCCTATTGTAGTCAACAGGCAATTTCACTGTGTTTTACATGTGTCATTGATCAAGGTCTATTTCCATATTATAGATATTTGCTCTAGAGTGATTATTTAGAGTCTACAACCCCAGTCACATTCCCATCAACCCATGGGATCAAGGAGATGTTTTTCTTCTGTGTTTCTACTCCCACAGTTCCTTCTCTGAATGTGGATAGCATTTTTTTCTCATACTTCCTTCAGAAATGTCTTGAATTATTGCATTACTGCAAGTAGAGAAGTCCATGACATTTATTTGTGCCACAGTGTATCTGTCTCTATGTAGAAGGTTCTCCTGGTTCTTCTTTCACTGCATCAATTCCTGGAGGTCTTTCCAGTTCACATTTAATTCCTCCAGTTCATTATTCCTTTTAGCACAATAACATTCCATCACAAACAGATACCACAATTTGTTTAGCCATTCCCCAATCGAAGGGCTTACCCTCATTTTCCAATATATTGCCAGCACAAAAGCATGGCTTTTTCCTTATGATCTCTTTGGGGTATAAACCTAGCAGTGGTATGGCTGGGTTAAAGTGAAGGCAGGCTTTTAAAGCCTTTTGGGTATAGTTCCAAATTGCCATCCAGAATGGTTGGATCAATTCACAACTCCACCAGCAATGCATTAATGTTCCTATTTTGCCACATCCCCTCCAACATTTATTACTTTTCTTTGCTGTCATGTTAGCCAATCTGCTAGGTGTGAAGTGGTACCTCAGAGTTGTTTTGATTTGCATTTCTATAGTTATATTGATTTAGAACACTTTTACTTGTGCTAGTTGATAGTTTTGATTTCTTTATCTGAAAATTTCCTACTCATGTCCCTTGTCCATTTATCAATTAGGCAATGATGTGATTTTTTTTTGTACAATTGATTTAGCTCGTTATGTATTTGAGTAATTACATCTTTCTCAGAAGTTTTTGTTATAAAGATGTTTTCCCAATTTCTTGCTTCCTTTATAATTTTGTTTGTATTTGGTTTTTTTTTGTACAAAAACTTTTCAATTTAATGTAATCAAAAGTATTTATTTTACATTTTGTAATTTTTTCTAACACTTCTTGGTCTTGAAAACTTTCCTTTCCCTAAGATCTGACAGGTATACTAGTCTGTGTTCATTTAATTTACTTATAGTTTCCTTCTTTATGTTCAAGTCATTCACCCATTCTGAATGTATCTTCGTGTAGGGTGTGAGATGTTGATCTAAATATATTCTTTCTCATACTGTTTTCCAATTTTCCCAGTGGTTTTTGTCAAATAGTGTGTTTTTGTCCCAAAAGCTGGGATCTTTGGTTTTATCAGACATTGTCTAGCTGAGATCATTTACCTCAAGTCTATTCCACTGATCCTCCCTCCTTTCTCTTAACCATAACCATATTGTTTTGATGACTACTGCTTTTAATACAGTTTAAGATCTGGTACCACTAGGCCCCCCTCCTTCATATTTTTTTCATTATTTCCCTTAATATTCTTGATCCTTTGTTCATCCAATTGAACTTTGTTATAGTTTTTTTTTCTAATTCAGTAAAAAAAGATTCTTTGTAGTTTGATAGATATGGTACTAAATAAGTAAATTATTTCAGGTGGGATTGATTTTTTTATTATGTTAGCTCATACTACTCATGAGCAATTAATGTTTTTCCAATTGTTTTTATCTAGTTTTAATTGTGTGGAAAGTGTTTTGTAGTTGTCATCATATAATTCCTGTGTTTGTTTTGATAAATAGATTCCTAAGTATTTTATACTGTAAGGGGTGAAAAGGGGTTTTTATTGGGTAAATATTAAAAGGATTGGTCTCCAGGGAATTGAATAATTATTAATTCCCAATTAATAATAACCTCAAGTCAAAATTACTTTTATGGAAGTTTATTTACAAATGAGAAGAGAGAGAGAAAGTAAAACATTTAGAGAGAGGATAAGGTAAGATAATTAACTTGACAAACTAAATAATTCACTTAGGTCCCTGGTTTAACCCAAGCAGATCTATCTAGTCCTCAATTGGAAAAAGGGCAAGCCTTGAGCCAAGGACTAAGGCTCCAGAGGTGTATAAAGCAAAAGCTTCAGTCACAGAGTCTCTTTTGAAAGGGAAGTTCCTTAAGAGAAGTTCAGGAAGAGTTAGTCTTTACATTTACCACGTGGAATTCTAAGGTCTTAGGGTCCAGGGCTCCTCCATGTCCAAGCAAGAACCAGAAGAGACCCTGGCTCACTCAACTCTCTCTTTTTAAAGGGGCCTCTTTTGCTACACTTCCTGTACCTTCCTCTTAGTTTGCACGTCCAATCACAGCAGATGCTTTCCTTAGGACTGCCCAGGATGCAGTCAGTAAATTCTGATTTGTTACTCACTCTAGCACATGTGGGTTACAGACCACCCAACTTGAGAGTTAAATGGAGATGTTTTCACCTTTGGTGATTAAATCTAAAGATGTGCAGGGTAGATTTAATCTCATTATCAGAATACCATCTAGGGAGATTTTCAATGGAATTTCTATTTCTAACTCGTGCTGTTGGGATATGTTGGACATAAATAGAACTTCTGATGATTCATGTGAGGTTATTTTGTATCCTGCTATTTTGCTAAAGTTGTTAATTATTTCCACTGGCTTTTTAGTTGATTCTTTAGGATTCTTTAGATAAACCTTGATATCATCTGCAAAGAGTGATAGTTTAGTATTCTTGTTGCCAATTTTAATAACTTCAATTTCTTTTTCTTCTCTGTTTGCTACAGCTAGTGTTTCTAGTACCATGTTAAATAATAGAGGTGTTAATGGGTCTCACTCCTGAACTTATTGTCTCACTCCTGAACTTATTAAGAAGGCTTCTAATTTATTCCCATTGCAGATGATGCTTGCTGATGGTTTTAAATATACACTATTAATATTTTTAGAAAAAGTCCTATTCCTATACTTTCTAGTGTTTTTGATAGGAATAAGTATTGTATTTTGTCAAAGGCTTTTTCAGCTTCTATTGAGATAATCATGTGATTTTTGTTAGTTTACTTATCAATGTGGTCAATTATGTGGATGGTTTTCGTAATATTGAACCATCCTTGCATTCCTTATATAAATCCTACCTGACTATAATGGATAACCCTCATGTTCACTTGCTGGAGTCTTTTTTTCTAGTATTCTATTTAAGATTTTTGCATCTATGTTAATTAGGGAGATTGATCTGTACTTTTCTTTCTCTGTTTTTGATCATGCTGGCTTTGGAATCAATACCATATTTGTATCATGAAAGGAATTTGGTAGAACTCCTTCTTTGCTTATTTTATCAAATAGTTTGTGTAGTACTGGGATTACTTCTTTAAATGTTGGATAGAATTCATTTGTGAATCCATCTGGACCTGGGGATTTTTTATAGGGAGTTCTTTGATGGCTTGTTCAATTTCTTTTTCTTATTTGGGGTTATTTAAGTATTATATTTCTTCTGTTAATCTAGGCAATTTATATTTTTGTAAATACTCATTCTTATCACCTACAGATTGATATATTTATTATCATATAATTGTGCAAAATAGTTTTTAGTAATTGCCTTAATTTCCTCTTCATTAGAGGTGAGGTTTCCCTTTTGATATTTGACACTCTTAATTTGGTTTTCTTCTTTCCTTTTTTTATTAGATTAACTAGGACTTTGTCTATTTTATTTGTTTTTTCAAAGTAGCAGCTTTTAGTCCTATTTATTAATTCAATAGTTCTTTCACTTTCAAATTTACTAATTTCTCCTTTAATTTTTAAGATTTCTAATTTAGTTTTCATCTGGGAAGTTTTAATTTGTTCTCTTTTTAGTTTTTTTATTTGTATACCCAAATTATTGACCTCTGCCCTCTCTAATTTGTTAATATATGCACTCAAGGATATAAATTTCCCTCTGAGTACTGCTTTGGCTGCATCCCATAGATTTTGATAGGATATCTCATCATTTTCATTCTCTTCAATGGAATTATTAATTGTTTCTATGATTTGTTTTTTTTAAGTAACAGATTTTGGAGAATCATATTATTTAGTTTCCAATTAATTTTTCATTTACCTCTCCATGTATCATTACTAATTATTATACTTTCCTTATCTATTTTAATCAGATCTGTTTTTACATTGGCTTTGTTATGTATCATGATTGTTACTCCTGCCTTCTTTTTCTTAATTGATGCCCAACAGATTTGCTCCAGCCTTTTTTCTTTACCCTGGGTGTGTCTACCTACCTCATGTGAGTTTCTTGTAGACAACCTATGGTAGGATTTTAGTTTCTAATCCACTCTGCTTTTTACTGCCATTTTATGGGTGAGTTCATCCCATTCACATTCAGGTTTATAATTACTACCTGTATATTTCCCAACATTTTCATTTCCTCTGCTAGTCCTGCCCTTTCTTCTTTTGCTATTTCCTTCTACACCAGTGTTTTCTTTTAATATGTCCCACAATCCACATCCTTATTTAACTTCCATTTCTGCCCTATCCATTTTTATTCCCTTTTTACTTTTAGGGTCTAGTAAATTCCCTCTCCTCTCTTTCCCTCCATTTTTGTACTCCTTGCCCCACTTCTCACCCTTGGTTTTTCTCTCTCAACTTCCCTGTGGGGTAAAATTGAATTTGATATCCCAATGGATCTTGATGCTTTTCCCTCTCAGAGTTGATTCCACTTAGAGTAAGTTTTGAGTATTACCTATTAATGCTCTCTTACTCTCATTCTTATAATAATATTCTTCCCCTATCTCTCACCTGTGCCTCTTTGTGTGTTATGGATTATCCTATATTTCTTATTCCTTCAAGTTTCTCCTGGTATCATCTTTTATTGCCCTCCTTTTCTTTTTTTGTATATCATCTTAAACCACTTAGTAGCCCTACCTATACCTATGAATAATTCTTCTAAATACCATATTAATGAGTTGTAAATAATATTTTTCCAAAGAGGAACATAAAAAATTATGTTATTTAAGGACTTAAAGGAAAAACATTATAAAAATATTCACCTCTCTTTCTTATTTATCTTTTTAATATTTCTCTTGATATTTGTATTCAGACACCAAATTTTCCCTTTTGTTCTACTCTTTTCTTTATAAATATTTGAAAATATTTTGTTTTGTTGAATGGCCATACTTTCCCTTGGAAGTATAGTCAATTTTGATGGGTAGGTGATCCTTGGTTGTAGACTCAATTCTCTTGCCTTTCTGAATATCATATTCCAAGCTTTTGGGACTTTTAGTGTGGAAGATGCCAGATCCGGTGTAATCCTAATTGGTGCACCTTCATATCTGAATTGTCTTTCTGCCTTCCTGCAATATTTTCTCCTTAGCTTGATAGTTCTTTGATTTGGCAATTATATTCCTGGGGGTTGTCATTTGAGGATTTAATTTAGAGGGTGATCTATTGATTCTTTTCAATGTCTATTTTACCCTCTTGTTTAAGAACATCAGGGTGGTTTTTTTCATAATTTCTTGTAGTATGATGTAAAGATTTCTGTTTTTTTCTAGGTTTTCAGATAGACCAGTGGTTCCCAAACTTTTTTGGCCTACTACTCTCTTTCCAGAAAAAAAAAATATTACATAGCCAACTGGAAATTAATTTTTATAAATGTTAATAGCAATTAATAGGAAAGATAAATGCACTGTGGCCATCACCACTCCTCTTGATTGCTGCAGCACCCACCAGGGGGCAGTAGCACCCACTTCGGGAATCACTGAGATAGACCAATGATAATCAAATTGCCTTTTCTCAATCAGTTTTCCAGGTCTGTCATTTTCTCAGTGAGATATTTCAAGTTTCCTTCTATCGAGTCATTCTTTTGACTTTGCTTTATTAATCCTTGCTGTCTTGTGAAATCATTAGCTTCTACTTGCCAAATTCTGATAATTAAAAACTAGTTTTCAGCTATGATGTTTTGATTTTCCATTTCAATTTATTCTATCCTACTTTTCATGGCTTTCAGCAGGTCATTTCTGATCTTTAATTTGCATATCATTTCATTTTATTTCTGGACTTCTTTTTTTCAGTGGAAGAGTCTGTCTTTTAAACTGCTATTTTCTTTTTGAACTATTTCCCACTTTTCTTGCCAATTTTCTCTTATATTTCTTACTCAGTTCTTAAATTCCAATTTGAGTTCCTGTAGATCTTGTGGCCAATTTCCATTTTCATTTGGAAAGCTTGGATGTGTTTGCTTGTTTGTTATCCTCTGCTGTTTCCTCTGTAGTCTGTTGTTTCTCTAAGTAAAAATTAAGCACAGTCAAATGTTTTTCTTACTTTTTTTTGGTAGTTATAGATTGTAGTTCTTGGGTGTTGGCTGCTATTGCTTTGTTGGTTTTTCCTTCCCTTCTCAGCCTGAAGTCTGAGTGAGGATTTTAGGCTCTCTGTGTATTGAGCTATGGAGAAGTTTTTGCCCTGAGGCTATTTTTTGATTCTCTGTGTTTTCTGCTCTGTGATGCCCCTCTCTGCTCTATTACTATGCCCAAGGTCCTCATTCCTCAGCTTCCAGGGTTCTGAAGTATACCTGCTCTCAGTGGCAAGTCTGTGGTGTTCTCAGCCAGATCCTAAGAACCTAGAGATTGCCCTCTGCTCACTTTGATTCTGGCTTGCTGACTCTGACTTTGGCACTATAGGCAGAGTGGGGGAGGGGTGATCAGCTCATGCTTTGCTTGGAGTTATTTAACCTCTGTATAGGGTGGAAATGACAAAATCCTGCCTCCCTTCAAGGCTGTGCCTTACAGTAGAGCTCCTTTGTTTATCTGATTTTCTTTTTGCCCTTTTGAGACACTATTTCAGTTGGTAGTAAGGAGAGGAAGATCCTCGCTTCTACACTGTGGCCATCTTAACATAGAAGTCAACTCTAGAAGACTTTATGCTGCACAAATTTCAAACTCAGTTCTTTTGACTGAAAACCCCACAATCTTCCCATTACACAAAGCTCTGGCAAGATGGCCATTGTTGAGATACAGTGAAACAAAATAACAGCATAAGTAATAAATTTAGTTGTGGAGAGTCAATACTCCTTTCTACCTGAGAATGTTATATTAGATACTGGTACCCAGCCTTTTTATCCTCTTTTCTTAAATTGCACTAAAAACAACTATTCTGACAAGAAAATAAAGATCATTAATCATTTCTTTAATTTAGTGAACTTTGAAATTGCTCAGTAACATTTCAAATATATTTCTATTTGCTGGCCTTAAACTCCAAGATTAAATAATATTTTAATAGGCATTTGGTCATTTATATTATCAGATACTGTAATCCATTGTATCTCAGAAGTTCAATCTTACTATAAAAACTGTGAGAGTAATTAGAACTGTATGCACTCATTATAATCTGCAAATAGGAATTACCCCCACACTGAGGGCAATGTATTTGGCTGCTGTGTTATGTAGACCTAATGAAGTCATGTTTATTAACTCTGATATTTTCTGATTATGCATTGCAGATTGCTTCTGTGTAAGACTTGTTATAAAAATGTTCCCTTTAGTGGTTTTTAGTATTTTTCTCTTCATAAGTGAAATGATTCTCATGGCTACTTTTGAACTGAAAATTCAAGAAAGTTTATAGAGTAGTTCTTAGCCTTAGACTGGTCACTATTTATTATGACTTTGTTAAAGACATTTTGGGAGTATGACAAGTCTGAAAAGTAAACTCTCTTCCCTCTCCTTAACTACTTCACACCCAATTAGGTTTGGTAGAATTTGTTGCCCAACTTTTTCTTTTTTTAAAAAAATGTTATAAGGTGTTAGGCTCAACTATACTTTATAGACACAGAGTTGTGATATTGTAGAAGAATAATAGAATAGAGTAGAATGATAATATAGTATAGCAGTGGTTTGTATTAGAAAGACCTATAAAATATAATTAATTTCAATTTGTGTGTTACTATTCAGTGCTCAGCATACCTGTTCCCTTCCATTTTATTTTTCTTCAAGAAATAATGTGAGGATATATAAGAATGAAATTTATGTCACATAGATCTTTATTCCCTTTTTTAACCACATTTTTTCCCTACTATTCACATATATTTTTGCTGTTGCCTATCAAAATATACATTTATTTAATTTGTGGGTCAATCAATAAATCAAGTAATAAATCAATAATTTATTAAACATGATATATATCATTCTTGGTACTAGGGGTAATAAAATAAAAATTGGTAAATTATCATCTTTGAGGAAGTCTGAAAGGATTGTAAATCAAATGAAGTATGGAGATAATGATGATGAGGGTTAGAGTAATAATTTATAAATATATTTAGAGATCATAAAAGTTTTTAAATCTATTAACTCATTTGAGTCTCATAATTCTCTTATGAGGAATTTCTGAAAAGTATTTTATATCTATTTTATAGGTAATGAAATTAGAGATCAGAGATATAGAGACTTGTTCATTGTCACAAGGCTGGTGTCAAAATAAACAAATCGACTGTGTCATGCAGAAATTATTTCAAATAAGGCAATTGGCTTTGCAAAGCCACCAGTCCAATTTAAGTTGAATATAGATTTTATCTTATTAAATTTATATGTCCCTTTCCTCCAAATGTCATTATATTGCAGCATCCTAGATCATACCCCATCTTAATAAAGATTTTATGTGTTTAATATTGGTAGAATGGTAATCTAGGTTAGGCTGGGATTATAGAAATGTCATGTAAAGAATGAAAACAAAGAAATATAAAGAAAATCTAAATTCTATTTAAATCTCATGGGAGAAAAGTTTCCATAATGGTTTTTTTTTACAATCTTGTCCAATAATGTTTCTTTTCCCCCAAATATTGAGAACAAAGACCTAATGTAGAAGAATATGTTTGATTATTTAAATTACAGTTTATCTCTTTCTAAGCACCAACTGATTTCCCCAAAAGCTTTAGGTGGAGATTCATAAAAATATATTACATATATACATATACATAAATACACACAAAATATTATATATATATATGCATATATGTATACACACATATATATGATCTTATGAATCCTTAAGATAATTGACATTTGCTATCTAAGTAGGAAATTAAATTAGGTTCAACAAATTAATGTTAATGAAATCAAATTAATATGAACCTAGCTATAGAATATCCCAATAAAGTTTATACTCTAAGAATTCTATTGTAGAGTGCATACCTTGTGAGTGCATTTTTGACTATTGAATAAAAAAAAACAAATAAGATATGATTTTCATGCTTCTGTACTTTGAGATATGTCAGCAAAATTCTCCAACAGGCATGAAGACTTATGAATACCAAAAGAGCTTTTTATCATGAAGTTGAGTATCTGGTATTCACATTTTAGACTTGTTCCAGAAAATTTTAAATGTCTTTTATAGGGATGCACAGAAGTTTTGTTTCTAGATGTCAGCTGAAAACAAAAACAAAAGGAACAGTTTGTGAGCAGCACAAGTCAGTGAAAAACATTAAATATGAAATACAAAATGGAATTCAAAGTGATAGTGACATTATTTAACTTCCATATTGAATTTTAAGTAGAATACTTAGCTATTAAGATCCTGTGCATCCTAGAATTAGGGCAGAGTTCCATAGTGGTGAGGAAGTCTTTCAAAAAAGCTGGTTATGATTTCTCACTGGAGGTCCTTAAGAAAACAGATTCAACTTTGTGTCTATAAATGTGTGTATATGTGTGTTTGGGAGAGGGGAAGTAGGTACGGGGATGTTGGAAAGAGATGGAAGAGAGAATACCATTTCTCTACTATACATAGTCACTTCTTTACTATTAATTCTTTTTATTTTTTTCTTATTTGCCCTCATGATCTCTGTAGAGAACATCATGACTTCATTTTTGAATGCTTTAACCAAGAATCTGAAAAAAAATTGACAGAAATAGTAATGATAGATGAGAAACAAATTCCAACCTGTAAAGATAAGAGCTGGGCTATTGTGCAAGGTTAGTGTATGTGTGCATGCGTGTGTACCATATATCTAGTAACTTTGTATTTCAACTAATTATTAATTTTAGATAGTGCTAAACATTTTTTTCAATTCTGATAAGGGAGAACAAATATTAACAAATAGAACAAAAACTTTCCTCTAAAATCCTTAAATCTCAGTGTTTAGATCTAAGGGCTTTGCCTTTAAGTATCATTATATGTAATATATAAATAAGTTCTATGATAAAGGAAACTATATTATTTGGTTGAAAATAATATTTAATTAAAATTGTGGCATATGTGATCATTTATGAGACTAATATTTTAAGATTTTTGAGATTATTGCACTAAATCCAACCTGAATTTCATTAGAAAATAAGCTATTCCATGAATACTGCTATTTAAATTATTAATTTGTCATTTATAAGACTATATTTACAAAATTAAAATTAATTATATGTTATATATTGTAACAGTGGAAGTTCATTTTCATTAATTTTAAAGTTTATAAAGCACTTTCTCCTTAATAACCATATAAATAATATAATGGGAGTTTTATCATTCCCATTTTATAGATTTAAAAACTGGGGTCAGCTAGGTAGCTTAGTCAGACCTAGAGATGGGAGGTCATGGGTTCAAATCTGTCCTTAGACATCTAGTTATGCGACCCTGGGCAAATCACTTAACCCATTTGCCTAGCCATTAACTATCTTCTGCCTTGGAACTGATTCTTAGTATTGATTCTAAGATAGACAGTAAGAATTTTTTAGAAAATGAGGTAATGAAGTCTTGTTTAATAAGAATGTTTATTCTGCTAATATCCCTTCAAAGCAAACCAACCTCATTTTTTCTCTCAATTCCTCTTTCTTTTAAAAGCTAAGACTATTCCAAAGATTTATTAAGTATAAATAGTACTCTTCAAAAGGATCCTAGAATTATTACATATCTTAATTTTCTATTATAAAATCTTCTAATATCTACATTCCTACATGATAATAAAATCTTGTAGTTGCATAGAATATCAAAGTTTAGAAAATTATTTTCTTACAACAACCCTGACCACAAAGCACTCTAAAATTTTTTCTTTGATTTACAGATGATAAGCCTGAGTTTTATAGAGCTAATATGGCTTTCATGAGGCTACAGGAAAATCAATTATTTGAGATAGGACTAATTCAGGTTTTTTTTTGTTTTGTTTTTTTTTTACTCCAATTCTACCATTCTTTCAACTACATTTCAATGACATAATTGTAATAGATTTGCCAAATAATGACTTGGAAGCAAATGACTTGAAAGCAAAATAAGTTTTGGAATCTTTAAGTAAATATCAATTTATACTCCCCATTTTGTATTTCTCTTCCTGAGGTCAAGAAGGAAACTTGTGTTTATACAGATTTATAACATCCAAGATGAAATCATTCATTAACTGTGTATTAAAAGTGTCAATCAACCATGCTATTTTATTCTTGATAAATGGTAAATTGAGGTAATTCTTATGGGGTCAATCTTATAATTCTTCGCTGAAAACCTTTAGAACCTAAAAAATTAATTCATTGAGAATTTCTTATCCAAAGCAACAAGGGATTTCCTTTGAAAGTATACTGTAATGAATCCCAAGTTCTAATTATGTATTGGTAATGCCACTACAGAAGCTATAATTCATTAGACTTACATATGGTGCAAGGGATAGAAAATATAGCTAAATAAAGGTACTTATTTTTCTTGAAGAATATGTGCTTATTGTGGGAAAAATGATAATCAAAATTGGAAACAAATCTCATTCCAAATTGTAAGTTGAGTGCTTATTTCCATTAAATAAATATTTCATCATATATTTTGTCTGTTTTTCTTTTTCTTTTTCTTCATGGTATCCATTTTGAATTTATATGCCAAAGTTATAAATTTCAATATCTGCAGTAGTTCTACAAATGTATGTACAAATCTCTTCAAAAGGTTAATGAAAAACAATTTGTACTGATGTTCATAATTTGAAAATGAAATGGATATTTCATGAAAAATAAACATATGACATGTTTCTCCCACTTTTTTTTGGTTGGACAAATGGTTTGAAGATGCTACTTATAAAGGTTACTTGTCTATATGAATAAGATTCTCTGAGTAATAAATCTTTCTACTTTGCCTTTGTAGTCAGACTATAGCTGTGATTTTTATTTTAATTTTTCCTTTTTCTTCAAGATCAATTTGCACAGAAAACAGGGATTTCAGAGAGCAATGATGAGCTACTTCAATGACTCTAGTGGAACAGCTGTCATAAAATTTTTGATGAGTTGAATTTGTGATGTGGAATGTCAGTTAATTTTTAATACAAGTTAACTAAACTTCATCCATCTCTTCTTTCCTGTCTTAGATAAATATATCTTTTAAATGATGAATGAGAACCTATTTTAAAACTAAAACCATACTACCTAGTAACTTAGAATTTGTGTAAACCTTTCCATTTTCATGAGAATCAAACTTAAAAGTATTTCTCTCTGTTTGAAAAATAAAAAGGAAATCTGTTTACTTGACAAAACTTTTCAAGAAAGAAAGTTCTCTCCCCAAGTTCAAGAAACTTCTTGAAGGTGGAAATGTTGACACACAGCTGCACAGCTGCAAATAATAAGGAAGTTATGACTAAATTTGGAGAAAATTATTTTCTTTCCCCCAGAAAGCAAATAAGCTTAATATTATATAATAATATACATTTATATAGTATTCACTTAAATTTTAAAATCTCTACCTATGTTATACTATTATTAATATAGTCTCTACAATTAAATAACAAACTGGTTGATATTTTAATGCCACATTTGAGTTGAAAAGCAAAATTGGAAAAAAAAACCTTATTTTTAATATATTTCTAATCTGAAGGTCAGTTATTCAAATACATTAGCACTATGTGCATATTTCAGGCAGGATATATTAGGCCTTAAGAAATAATACTTTAAAAAAGAAATAATAATAGAAATAGAAATTGAAAGAGAAATAAGGAGACTTTTTAAAAATTTTCTCAAACTTAAACGGAGAAAAAAAGCAAAAGGAAAAATCTCTTTCTGTAATACTTGGAGATGGAAAAAGACATAAATTTTATTTTCACAACTATAGTTCCAAAATTCTTGGGAAATGACTTTTGTTTGAGGGTAGCTCTAGATAGACTTGATAGTTCAGATGTTTTGTAATTCAGTTGGTTTGGAGGAGTTTGATGAGAAGACTCCCTCTGACATTTCACTTTCCTCTTGAGTTGCATTTAATTCTCTTATTAAATCTTCAATAGCAAAAGGAGCTTGTTCCAAAATTGTTTCAAAGATACCTCCAACTATATTATACAGCAAAGTAGAATCCTTTGTCTTGGCTGCAATTTTGCAGAATGGAACAATGAACTTAAGGTTTTGATCTGCTGTAAGCTCTTCTGCTCCCACTTTAGTCAGTTCTTCTAAATATATATCAATAAGGTGGGACTTTACTCCACAAGGTGCATGACTATCTGGGTGCAAAATTTCTTTCATTAGCATATCCAGAAGTAGTTCAATCTGACTTTCCTCCCATCCATTTCTTTTTAGCACCTCAAAGGACTGGTTCAGAAGCATGCGCATTAGCATGTAGAATTTATCCAGGCGTAATCGGTCTATTCCATTCCATTCGCGGTTCATAGTTTGCCAAAAAGTTTGTACAAACAGGTACTGGGTTTCCACATTTTGAAAAACATGAATAAGCTGGGAAATTGTATTTCCAAGTTCCTCCTGAAGGGGAGGTTTGTCTTGCATCCACATACAGTAGAATAGCCCTTTCCATATTTTTAGCAATTCTTCATGACTGACAGCACCTGAGGCGGCTTCCATCTTGGCATGGATGTATCTCTGGAGCTTCCTCACTACACCGTCTTGGATAGTTTTCTCGTTGCCGGCTAGTTGTTGCGCTAGCTGTATTTCAGCTGGAAGCTCCAGCCCCGGAGACATGATGGCAAACAGCTAATAGCATTAGTTGCTGTTAGGACCCCGCTCGACTAAGAGAAAGCAAGATATAAAACTTTTGACAACTAATAGTCCTAGAGATTTATTTGAGGCACTGAGAGTTTAACAGCTTCTTTCAGATTCCTAAAATCAATATTGTCCAGAAGTAAAAATTAAATCTAGATCTTTCTTAATCCTAATCTGTCTTTTTTGTCCACTCTGTCTCACTCTGATAAACTAAATAATCTGAAACTAGTAGTCATCTAAAGAAACTTAACTGTGATATCATCAAATCCAGATAACTCCAGGAAAATAATTGAATTTGTTGCATTAATTATAGTTAGCATGTATATGGTGCATTAAGATTTGCAAAATGATATACATATATTATCTCATATGATCCTCACAACAAATCTGCATTAAATACAATTATTACTCTTATTATTGTTTCTAGCTAAGGAAACTGAATCTGAAAGGTTAAGTAGTTTCCTCAGCATTGTATCTAATAAGATTCTACGGGAGGAAATGCATCTAGGTCCTCCTATCATAAAGTCAAGCATTTAATACTTACTATACTGGGCAAGTCACTTCTCCAATATAAGTTTCCATTTCTTCTCTGCAAACTGATATCATGACAATAAATGATATTAAATACCCTTCTGGTTTTATAGTCTGTGATCTTTTAAATATTTTGAAATGTATTTTATATAAATAAATGTTTCCAAATTAAATATAAAAACATTAACAATAATGCTGTAAAATTTTGATTACCAAATTATCTCCTTCCTTTTTACTCCTTTCTCTGATTTCAGAAGGCAAATTATTTAATATTGATTATACATATGAAATCATTCAGAATATATTTCCATAATGCTTATGTTGAAAAAGAAAACACAGATTAAAAATTAAGCAAGAAAATAATAGCAAGGTAAAAAATATGCTTCAATATAGATTTAGAGTTCATCAATTCTCTCTCTGTAGGATAGCCTTTTTCATTACAGATCCTTTGGAATTGTCTTAGATAATTATTTTGAGCAGAGTAGGTGTCTTTCACTGTTGATCATCCTTTCAATATTACTGTTTTGATGTAATATATTCTGGTTCTCACTCTATTATACATCATATAAATCTTTCCAGTTTTTCCCCCTTGAAACTACCACTTCATCATGTCTTATAGCACAATGACATTCCATTACAACTATATACGATAACTTGTTCAACTAAACTGTTTTCTAGTTTTTCCCATCAATTTTGGTCAAAAGTGAGTTCTTCTATAAGATTTTGGATTTTGCCATTATTAAACATTAGATTACTACAGTCATTTGCCATTATGTTATGTACATATTCAGTTCCACTGATTCACCAATGTATTTCTTGGCCAGTATGCGGTTTTAAAACAATTACCATATTGTAATATAGTATGAAATTTGGTACTGATAAGTTACCTTCCTTCATATTTTTAATTGATTTTCTTGAAATTCTGAAACTTTTCATCTTCCAGATGATTTTAATAATTATTTATTCCATTTTATAAAATAATTATTTGTTAATTTTATTGGCATACCACTGAATAAGTAAATTTACTTAGAATTATCATTTTTATTTCATTGGTGCAGCCTATCCGCAAATAATTAATAATTATCCAATTATTTCAATTTATCTATATTTTCATGAAAAATATTTCATAGTGATATTCATTTCATTCCTAGTTTTGACTTGTCAGGTAAACTCTCAAATATTTTATACTGTCTACAATTATTTTACATGGAGTTTTTCTATATTTCATTTCTGTGTCTTGTTGGTATCATATAGAAATTATAATGATTTATGTGAATTTATTTTACATTCTATAATTTTGCTAATATTTTTAATTGTTTCAACTGGTTTTTTACATGATTCTATAGAGTTGTCTTAATATACTTTCCTACCTTCTGCAAAGAGTGATATTTTTGTTTACTCTGCCTATATTTATTCCTTCCATTTCTTTTCCTTGTCTTGTTAAAATAACTAGCTTTCCCAGTTCAATACTGAAGGCTTCATGAATATATCCATTATAAACAATATCTGCTCTTCTTTTTGGATAAACACTACATATCATTTTAAGACAGTTCATTAATTCTTATGCCTTCTAATTTTCTTAATAGAAATGACTGTTGCATGTTCTTATCTCTGAATCTGGGCAGATTGTGTTTTTGTAAATATACATCTATTTCATTAGGATTGTCAATTATATTGCCAAGTAATTGGGCAAAATAAATTCCTACTTGATTTAATTTTATTTTTGTTATTGGTACATTCATCCATTCATTTTTAAATGCTAGCAATTTAGTTTTCTTTCTTTTTAAAAGTTGAATTAGCCATTTTTCTATGTTATTGGTTTTTTCCTCATAAAAACATGTCTTAGTTGTATTTATTAGTTCATTTTTTAAATTTCCAATTTAATCAAACTATCCTTTGATTTTAAGGATTTATAGTTTAGCATTAGATTTTAATTTTTCTAAGTTTTTTGTTGTTTTATTTGTTGTTACTTGCAAAATTCATCATTCTGATCTTTCTTGCTTTTACTGATGCATTTCTTTTGAGCTAAACATTTCTCATAAGTACTATTTGGCTGCATTCCACAAAATCTGGAATGTTATCTCACTGTTGTCATTTCAAAAATAATTCATTGTTTATATGATTTTTCTTTGATCCACCCATTCTTTAGAATTTATAATTTAGTTTCAATTAATCTTTAATCTGTACTTCCACAGTCCTTTATTAAATGTAACTCTATAGCATTATAGTATGAAAAGAGTGCTTATAAGGATGTAACATATGGTTAACTTATGGAAGGTGCCATGTACAGTTAAGAAAATGGGATATTTCTCCCTATTTCCATTCATTTTTTCCCCAGAGGGATCTAATTTTCCTAAAGTTCTGTTAATTTCTTTGTCTTCTTTCTTATGTATATTATGCTTTGATTTATCTGTCTCTGTGAGGGGAAAGTTCTGGTACTCTTAATTTCTTCCTGAAATTAATTTAACTTTCCCCTCAAAGGAGTATACACAATTTTCCTGGGCAGATTATTATTCTTTGCAATTCCAGATCTTTTGCATTCTTCAGTTTTCCAAATCCTCCACTCTTTTAATCTTTTGTGATCTTTCTTGAGGAAATGTTATTTTAGTGCTTGCTCTCTGATTGTTAGAAGTTTTTTTGTTTTTGTTTTTGTTTTTCCCTTTGACCAGAGAGTTTCAAAATTGGCTATAATATTTCTGGAAATTTTCTTTTTGGTATCTCTTTTAGATGATTTCCCCCCATCTCTATTTAATATTCTGGAGCTAGGTTATAGAGACAATTGCCCTTGAAATGTTCCTAAATATCATGTATAGGTTCTTTTTTGTTCATGGCTTCCAGATAGTCAAAATTTAATTTTTTCTCTTCAATTTATTTTCCAGTTCTGCTCTTTTTCCAATCCATTATTTCACATTTCTCTTATATTTTTTTCAGTTTTAGACTTTGTTTTATTGTTCCTTTATGTCTCATACATTAATTATATAGTTATATATCTATATATAATTTCTAAGTACTTAGTTTCTTCACGAGCTCTCTTATATTTTACCTTTGGCCAATTCTGTTTTTTTAAGATATTATTTTCTTTTATACTGTTGTGTTTATTTTAACACAATTTTAATTGTCTTTTCATATTGTTCTTCCTTTACGTTAATTGATTTACCTAATTTTTCCTCTACAACTCTCATTTGATTTTGAAAATAATTTCTAGCTATTCAAGATTTCTTTTGGGGATTTATATACAATCCACTTTTTTCTTTGTGAGTTTGCTTATAGGTATTTTCATTATCTTTTGAGTTTATTTCTTGATTTTCTCTGTCACCATAGTAGAATTTTATTGTCAAGTTCTTTTCTTGTGGTTGTTGTTTACTTATTTATTCATACCTTTTCTTGATATCAGACTTTTTGTTAATATTAGACTCTGTTCTTGGCATGTGTGTGGGTGCACTGTGTCAAGCTTTTTCCACTCCTTTTTAGTTATGAGGAGTTGGGGATTTTTATTATTTCCAGAGATGCATGATCATCCTTGGCTAAAGAGTTCCCAAAGCTGCTGCTGTAATCAAACGACGTAGTCCCACCATTGCCATTTCATCCAAATGAGCTTTGGGTCAGTGTCCACGCCTATGTCACAGATCCCTCTTTCTGGCCTCCTTAGTCATCTTATACTGGAAGAATGTGCTTCTTTGACTTTTCTTTGACTCAAGCATTCCAAAATTTGTTTTGAGGTGTTATTTTTAAGTTGTTTGGATGGGAATGTTGGGTAATTTCAGCTGAATGCTTTCTCTACCATTTTGGCTCCACTCCTAGAAGTCTTATAAGTATTTTTCAGTGTTTACAGAACCTTTTGATTTTCATTCCAACTAAAAGAATATTTTATTAGCATCTATCATGGGTTAAAGGATATGATCAGTCTAATTAAAAATAACATGTAGTCAAAACACATACAAGTAATTGGTTTCTCTTCTATCACTAAAAAAATAATTACAATAGTTGATAAAGTATTGGATGTGGAATTAGGGAAAACTGAGTTCATATCTTTCCTTATATTTACTAAAAACAAAGCATTCAACATGTTAGTTAACCACTAAACCTGAGTTTTTTCATATGTGAAATCAGAATATTTATAATATCTATATAATCATGTGGTTATGAGCTTAAGACAAAATAATATGTGTGTGAATTTCACTACTAAGTTTAAAATAATCTTTCAATAAATATTTGCTTATGTGTGAGCAAGAATAGCTTCACCTACCTTCCTGGCATCCACCAAAGCCTGACATTTCCTGACTACAGCCTAAACAGTTGTTGACAAGTCATCATAAGGTAAGCATATGGTATCATCTTAAACGTCCCCTGCACCCTGACGTTAGTCATCAGCTATCAGCATGCAAGGCCAGAATGGCGGGCGGAACCAGGAAGGTATGTCAGTGGTGAACCAGAAAGCATTGAGCCTGTTCTCTTCTGTGTTTGGTGCTGACTGTATTTCTCTGTGAGCGTGGCTAGGGAGCCTAAATGGAGGTTATAAAATAGCAAGCTAAATGAAGTAGCAAGGGAAGTAACATCTCTCTCTCTCTCTCCCCCTTATTTCCCTTTGATTAAATTAAATCATTTAAACTATAGCCAATCTCATAATTTTCCCTCTTGCATTTAATACTTACTAAATGATAGGCACTGTGTTAAGTGAAATTTAAAACAGTACATAAATATTCATTACTGTTCTTCCCAGGCCATTTTGACTTCTGATCCTATTAAGGTCATTGGTGTCTCTATCATGACGTACTTTAGTGTTTCTTCCATGATGTAGGACAAGGAAAATGATAAAGGATATTTTCAACCACCAATCAATATTAGCTACACAAAAGAAGTAGGCACGCAATTCACTTGCTAGAGGTTCTAGTTTAGATTCAACATTATTTATAAGTTGATCTGCAAAATCTCATTGTTGCTTTGATTCTTTCTTGGACTCAGAAGCTACTAATTAACATAATATCACAATGTTTAAAGCTTCATGGACTTGTAAAAACCAAAACAACCAAAAAACAATCTGCAAGGCTAGTGGAGACAAAAAAAATTAGGTTACCATGACACAAGTATTTGCCAAAGAATTAGGATATAGCTTAAGAGTGTCAGTGAAATACACATGAACTTCAGAAAACTAATTCCTTAAGGTTACATAAGGGCTATCCCATTTATTCATTTGTTTGTTCGTTTGTTTGTTTGTTTGTTTATCTACAATTTGTAGCACAGGCTCTGGCCAAAAAATAGCACTTTATATATCTATTTTGAATGTATTGTGAGAGATTCATATTGCAGAGAGGGATTCTAGCTGCAGAGGGGTTCAGGATTCAGCTTAGAATTCCAGAGGGCCCCCTGAGAACTCTGAGAGAGGGGGCAGTTAAAAGCAGTTGGTGCCCTGGGATTAGGAGTAGGCAGGTCACTCTGCTTGCTGGGTCTTGGGTCCTGGGTTGGTCTTGTGGCTTGAGGCTTGAATCTGAGCAAAGCCATTTTACTTCCTAACTGCCAACCTGCTTTACCTTGGTTTGACATCCATCAACATCACAATTTACCTCTGTTTGGTTATTTATATATAGAGGAAGAATATTTATAGGGATAGAGAACAGATTAGCTATTAAAGTTACCTTTCCCCCTTGGGGGGAGGGGCTGCTTGGACATAATAGTTTGATGGCTTCCCAGACCTTATCAATCCTTATTCCATCTCCCTTCCTTCCCATACCTGCCTTTCATTAAACCTTTCATCAATTCGGAGCAGTGCCTGGTTATATATTTAGTGAAATACTCACAACCTCCTCAAGCTGAGTTACTTCTGCTTTGTAGACCAGAAGTAAAATCTATCCTTTGTGCCTGTGAGCTTCTAAGACATCAAGCTTCTCCAACACATTCCTGTGGGGAAAGTAGTTTAGAGAAAGTTATCATCTTTATGAGGTTAGCCTTTCCTAACTAACTATCTTGGCCCTGTAGTTAACAAGTCTGTCCACCATTATCATACAGTAACTGATTTTCCAACTGCCTAGTGGGAGGGGGGAAGTGAAGGAGCACTTTGACAAGATCCTGCCCCTCCCTTCAGTCAAGCCTGTTTGTGTGTGTGTGTGTGTGTGTGTGTGTGTGTGTGTCCCTCCATAGACCAAAGGATCAGAGAGATTTGATAGTTACAGACCTGTTATCTTACAGCTTCCCAAATACAACATTGAATGAATGTTTAGTTATAAACAAGCAGATTTTTGTCTCCATATGGTCATATAATGCAGAAAGTGATCAATAGAAAATGAGGGGCTTCTTTGTTTTGTTTTGTTTTGTTTTACTAATTACAACATTTATAAGCTGTGTTACATTGGAAAATCACGTAAATTTTTCAGTCTCACTTTCCTCAACTATAAAGTGGATAAAATAGTAGAAAATACCTTAAAAGGACATCACTAAGATGAAATATCATAATATAAGTAAAACACTTTGCAAATTTAAAGTGCCTTAAATCTTAAGAGTAATATAAGGAGGAGGAGGGAGATGAACATGGTGATAATCATTTTGAATCTATACAATTTCTTTCAGATAATATGTCACGCATTTGGAAAAATTTATATGTGTATATATATATATACACACTTAATATTTGTATATTTACATTTTAAAACATTATTAAAGTTTAACTTAAATTATTTAAGTTATATACATATACACATAGGTAAATATATATTTACTGGTTAGTATTCTATATTATCCATATGTCATTACATGTTTTGTTCTAGGAGGATCACTTTCTTTCCTCTGAATAGAATAGAATGTAATATCATAGATTAGGAAGAGGAAAGAAGCCAGTTATATAGGACTGTACAGCATATGAAGGGGAGTATGATGTTAACAGACAGGAAAGATAGGAAGAGGCCAGGTTATGAAGGGCTTTAAAAGCAAAACAAAATTTTACACTTAATCTTAGATTTTACCAGGATGCTGTGAGCTTATTCACTGGGCTTAAGGTATATGTTTTAATATTTTAGATACATCAATTTGACAGCTAAGGGGAAGATGTAATAGAGTGAGGAGAGAATTAAGCAAGGAGATTAACTAGAAGTCAATTGGTTTTTGTGTAAGGTAATAAGAAGTTGCATCAGAGTGGTGATAGTGTTTGAAGAGAGAATGAAGCAAATATGAGAGATTTTAAAAAAGAAAAAAATGTTATAATGGGACAAGTGATGAATACAAAAATGAGAGAGTGAGAAGTGAGGAGTTCATAATTATACCTAGGCCTTTTTCTATATCTATCAAAATAATCACATGGTTTCAGATATATTTATGATTTAATTGTTTTTCTACCATTGAATTTTTGTTTTTCTGTTATAAATCCACATTTATCATCTGATTATTTTTGCTAAATTGTAGACATGTTGGCTAGAAATTTTATTTGCAATTTGAACATTCATATTAATGAATTACATTTATATAGAGTTCTCCTTATTAGTTATTTTTTTATTTAGGTGAAGGATGTATAAATCTCCTGATCAGTCAATAGAATTATAAAATACACCTTTATTCTTGCTTTCTCCATATTGTGATTACAACTCTTGGTTTTTAAGATTAGTCTGATAAATAGCAAAATTTCAAACGAGACTCTCATTTATTTTCTTGATAAATGTATTAAAGATTCATTTCTTATAAGTAACGTGTTGTTGGGTTCTGTATTTTTCTTCATTCTACTTTAGTATTATTGGATTGTTTTTTACATTCACATTTAAAATAATGCAAATTGGGTTTTTCTTTTTATCAACTAAAATTTAAATACTTAAAAATTTCCTCTTCCTTTTTTAAGACAATATTTTCCACTTAAAATGAATTTTTCTTACATTATACATTGTAACTTTATATCCATAGGTTCTCTATGCGTTAGTACTCTTGTTTTAATTCCCTTACTTCCTCCAATTATTATTTAATTCCCTTTTACTTCCTCCAATTCTCTCTTCTATTTCTTGTCTTCCTGAAAGACTATAGGAATGATAATGTTTCACCCATGAACTTCATAAGGTTCCATAATTCTTTCCCACTCAGTTCTCCAATTTCTATCAGTTGATTTTTAAAAATTTTTTCAACTTTGTAGCTATACATATTAACTTCTAGGTTTGTCTTGGGAGGTCCTTCAGCTTTCATTTATCTATATCTATATCTATATTTACTTAAATTCCATTTACATCATTTAGGTCTTTTTTATTTTGTAAATATCTTATGAGACATTTAATTTCTTCACAGGTCAGTATTTTACCCCTATTTTCTCTCAGTCTCTCAAAATAACTAACAAATTTAAGAAATTTATTTCTTTATTAATTCTTTGCTTGGTAACTATACTTAACCTTTTTGTATTATTTGTATTATTTTTACTCATTCTTCAGGAGAACATACATTTTCATTCTTTTGGAAAACATCCATTTTTTCATTTGTAATTAATCTCATATTTGTGAGTTATGCATCATATATTTAATATAACAACTGAAGCTCTTTTGTTTTTTAGAATAAGAGATATAATTCCATTCTGCAGTTGATATTAAGAACAGAATTACCATGTGATTTTAATTCATTTCCTTTTATCTGAAGCTCTTTATACTTGCTAATTTTAGAATTTGTCGTTTTAATTATTAAATTTATAGCTTATATAACTTGTAGCCTAATCATGAGTGGTTACAACCCTCTACTACCAATGTGATCCATGTTTTTTTTTTTAAATTAGTGTTTTATTTTCTGTATTCAGAAGCTTTGGGAAACTTTCTTTAGTTTATTTCCTACATTGGTATCTTAACTATTTTAGTCATTTTCTTGTTTTTTTTTTAAACCCTTACCTTCCACCTTATAACCAATGCTATGTATTACTTCCCTTCCAGAAGAGTGGCAAGGGCTAGGCAATGGCGGTTAAGTGATTTGCCCAGGGCCACACAGCTAGGAAGTATCTGAGGCCAGATTTGAACCTAGGACCTTTTATCTCTAGGCCTGGCTCACAATCCTTTCAGCTACACAGCTGCCCACAATATTTGTCATTTTTAAGTTAACTGAACATACTACAAAAACTATCAATTTCTTTGGCTTTTATAATGGTCTTTTCCTAATTTTTTACTATTGTCTGCTTCTTTCTTCAACATCATGTCTCTTTAAATAATTGTTTTTATTTTAATCATTTTGGAAACTGGCTTCTCATCTTCTCTAATTCACTAATTTTGAAAATCATGCCTTCCTTATGACTATTGACCCATTTGTTACTCAGATTCTATATAATTTTCTTATTATTCATAAATATTTTATAATTTCTAGTTACTTTACTTTACCTTTGAGGGGGATTTCTTTCAGAAGGTGAATGGTAGATTCTTCGAAATTTTCTTTTCTCCTCTTATTCAAAAACATAAAGGTAGTTTTAATCAATAATCTTTCAGTATAATATTCAGATTCTTTTTTTGATCTTAGATTTCAGGAAATTTAATAATTCTTAGATTATCCGTCCTGGATTTATTTTCCAGGTAAGATTTTATCCAGCAAGAGATTTCAAATTTTCTTCTATTTTTTTCATTCTTCTCAATTTTTTTTTATTTTCCCTTTTTTTCCAATTCTAATTTTTAAGGAGTCATTTTCTTCTAGGGAATTATTTTCTGTTTTTTTCGATATTGTATTTCATTTTGTAGGAAATAATTTTCTTCCATAAGTTTTTGTTCTAAACTGTTGATATTTTCTATTCTAATTTTTTTCTAAGTTTTTTGCTTGCTTTCCCCCTCCCCCTATCCTTTTTTGGAATTCATCTAGTGGTTCTTTTGGGGCTTGAGTTCTTTTCACATTTTCCTTTGAGTCATCACACATTTTCATTTTTCTACCCCTATCTTCTTCTGAAGGGCATTTTGGTAATCTCTCTTAGTGAGAAAATTTTCTGTCTTTTCCTTATTTGGGGGATTGGTTTTTCCCTTGTTTTTGTCTATATATTTACATCCGTTCCTATCCTATACACTTGTATTGTATCAAAGGATGATTTGTCAGTTTCAGTCCCTGATTTGAGCACTCTGCAGAGTAGCCATGGTTGGCCTGCTGTGTGGAAGTTTGCAGCTATTCAGTCCAACTGTTTCAAGTTGAGTTCTACCCAATCCTACTGAGGCTAGACCTTGTTGGAATGAAGTCCTTCTTCTGCTCCCTCCATTGATTTTTCTGTATTGCATTGATTTCTGCTCTTACTCTGCTGAGGATGGACCTAGTTTCCCGTTCTCTTTCACCTGCTGCTTGAACTGTATTGCATCCCAGTTCTTCTCAGGCTTGTTCAGTGTTCCCTCCTAGGACCCTAGAGAGATGAATCCTCCTTGCTGTCTCTTAATGTTGTTTGGGGCCAGATCACTTCTTCACCATTCCTTCTATTGATTCTGCAACTCCAGTATTCCTTTTGAGTAATTTTTGTTCTTCTATGATTGTTTGGAGAGTAGTTAATAGGCTTCAGTGTTTCTTACTTCAGCATTTTGGCCTGATCTTCCATTGCCATTGCCCCTGTAGTGGCTACCACTCCTGTTGCTTCAGCTATATCTTTTAAAATCCTGTAAACAGTTACATGTAAATGAATTGCTGGTTAAAAAAATGTCTTTCATCCATTCTCAAATCTTGGTGATGTAAGGGTGAAAAAGAGGTTTTATGGGTTCAATATATTAAAAATGGTTGCCAGAGGATTGAACTATTATCAATCCTCAAGAATAATCTCAAATCAAAATTTACTTTTATAGAAGTTTATTTACATAAGAAGAGAGAGAGGAAGTACTGAGATAAGAATCTATTTTACTAATTAATCTAGGTAGATCTTAACCCTCAGCTTAGGGTTAAAGGGCATGAGGCCTGGAGGTGAATGGAGCAAACTTCATTCACAGAGTCTATAAAAGCAAGTTTCTTAATAGAAGTTCAGGAAGATTCAGTCTTTAAACTCACCATGTGGAACAGTCTCAGTCATCAACCAGCAAAGCTCCCTCAGGCCCCCTTCACCAAACCAGAAACAGTCTCACTCACTCAACCCCCTCTTTTAAAGGGGTCACATATGTGTAACTTCCAGTGCCTTCCCCTACTTTGTGTGTCCAATCACAATAGATGCTTCCTCATAGAAAGCCTAGGGGGCGGTCCATTGATTCTGATTTGTTATTCACTCTAGCACACTTGGATTAGGACCTCCCAGAATTGGAAGGTGCTCTCACCTTTGGTGATTAAATCTAAAGATTGACATTGTAGATTTAATCTAATTATCACAATCCACCCTGTGATCATTTGGGAAACTGGTCTCCCCAAATTGATCATTTGACAAAATCATCCTGTACCCCTAAAGTTTTAACTACAATAGTTAGAGATAAGAGGTAAGTAGAATAGATAGAAAGAGAGAGAGCAAAACCAATGTTTTGCTAGGCTCGTTGATAAAAAAGCCAATTGGGGGAAATCCCCTTTGGCATAAGAGTTTACAATTCAAGTAATTGATTTCAATCCCCTCAAGTTCAAATAGTTGCACCCCCAAGTTCATTTTAGATTGTCTTGATTCAGTGTAGATTTATGCAGTCATCTTTTCTGGATCATCTTGATTCGGTATAGGTTTCTGCAGACAAATAGTGCATTTTCTGGTTTCAAAGCATTAGCAGACTTCTTTTTCTGAAAAAAATTTTCTCAAACAAAATTTTAAGGCTCAGATTTTTATAAAAATACAATCCCCCCTGAAGAGGGTGTATAAAAAGGAATCTCCCAGATCAGCTCAGAATACATTGAGTTATGGGATGTATAAGTCATTTATCAAAAGAAAAACCAAAAACATAAGAAAATTAAATTTAGGGAGAGATAAAAATTCAAAATAAGAATCAAAATATAAAAAATCTATGTATGTAAAATTTTTATTTGAATAAGAATAAATTCATAACAGGCCCTTGTACTAGGGTCCAATTAAAGTAAATTCTACCATAAATCTGTAAAAACAAAATGCAGTAATATTGCACTTTCCCATATTGTTTTCCAAATTTCCCAGCAGTTTTTCTCAAATAGTGGATTCATGTCCCAAAAGTTGGGTTCTTTGGGTTTATCATACACTGTCTTGCTGACGTCATTAACCCCAAGTCTATTCCACTGATCCTCCTTTCTATCTCTTAGCCAGTACCATATTGTTTTGATGACTGCTGCTTTATAGTATAGTTTAATATCTGGTACTGCTAGGCCCCCTTCATTCACATTGTTTTTCATTATTTCCCTTGATATTCTTGATCTTTTGTTATTCCAAATGAAATTTGTTATAGTTTTTTTCTAATTCAGTAAAGAAGTTTTTTGGTAGCTTGATAGGTATGGCGCTAAATAGGTAAATTAATTTGGGTAGAATTGTCATTTTTATTATGTTAGCTCGTGCTACCCATGAGCACTCAATGGTTTTCCAATTGTTTAGATCCAGTTTTATTTGTTTGGAAAGTGTTTTGTAGTTATTTTCCTATAATTGCTGTGTTTGTTTTGGTAGATAGATTCCTAAGTATTTTATATTGTCTAGGGTGATTTTAAATGGTGTTTCTCTTTCTACCTCTTGCTGCTTTAATGTGTTGGAAATATTTAGAAATGCTGATGATTTATGTGCATTTATTTTGTATCCTGCAACTTTGCTAAAGTTGTTGATTATTTCTAGTAGCTGTTTAGTTGATTCTCTAGGATTTTTTAAGTAGACCATCATATCATCTGCAAAGAGTAATAGCTAAGTCTTTTCCGTGCCTATTTTAATACCTTCAATTTCTTTTTCTTCTCTAATTGCTACTGCTAGTGTTTCTAGTACAAAGTTAAATAAAAGAGATGATAATGGGCATCCTTGTTTCACACGTGATCTTATTGTAAAGGCTTCTAATTTATCCGCATTGCATATGATGCTTATTGATGGTTTAAGATATATACTGTTTATTATTTTTAGGAAAGAACCTTCTATTCCTATACTTTCTAGGGCTTTCAGTAGGAATGGGTGTTACAGTTTGTCAAAGGCTTTTTCAGCATCTATTGAGATAAGTATGTGGTTTCTGTTGGTTTGCTTGTGGATATGGTCAATTATGTGGATGGTTTTCCTAATGTTGAACCATCCTTGCATTCCTGGTATATAAATCCCACCTTCTCATGATGAATAAGCCTCTTGATTACTCGCTGGAGTCTTTTTGCTAGTATTCTATTTAAGATTTTTGCACCTATATTCATTAAGGAGATTGGTCTGTAATTTTCTTTCTCTGTTTTTATCTGCCTGGCTTTGAAATCAGTACCATATTAGTGTCATAAAAGGAGTTTGGTAAGACTCCTTCTTTGCTCATTATATCAAATAATTTGTATAGTATTGGGATTAATTGTTCTTTGAATGTTTGATAGAATTCGCTTGTGAATCCATCAGGCCCTGGCAATTTTTTCTTAGGGAGTTCTTTAATGGCCTGTTCAATCTCTTTTGCTGATATTGGATTATTTAAGTATTCCATTTCTTCTACTGTTAATCTAGGCAATTTACATTTTTGTAAATATTCATCCATATCACCTAGATTACTGAATTTATTGCTATATAATTGGGCAAAATAGTTTTTAATGATTTTCTTAATTTCCTCTTCATTAGAAGTGAAGTCTCCTTTTTCATCTTTGATACAATTATTTTGGTTTTCTTCTTTCTTTTTTTTTAATTAGATTAACTCAGTACTTTGTCTATTTTATCTGTTTTTTCAAAATACAAACTTCTACTCTTATTTATTAATTCAATAGTTCTTTTACTTTTGATTTAATTATTTTCTCCTTTGATTTTTAATATTTCTAATTTAGTTTTCATCTGAGGATTTTTAATTTGTTCATTTTCCAGTTTTTTAAGTTGCATGCCCAATCATTAACCTCTGCCCTCCCTAATTTGTTAATACATGCACTCAGTGATATCAATTTTCTCCTTAGAACTGCTTTGGCTGCATCCCATAAGTTTGGGCAAGATGTCTCATCATTGTCATTGTCTTCAATGAAATTATTAATTGTTTCTGTGATTTGTTCTTTCGTTAAATTTTTTGGAGAATAATATTATTTATTTTCCAATTAGTTTTTGGTTTGCCTCTCCATGTATTCTTACTAATAACTATTTTTATTGCATTATGATCTGAGAAGGTTACATTTATTATTTCTGCTTTTTTGCATTTGTTTGCCATGTTTCTGTGCCCTATTACATTATCTATCTTTGTGAATGTTTCATGTGCTGCTGAAAAGAAGTTGTATTCCTTTTTGTCTCTATTAATTTTTCTCCAAATATCTATTAACTCAAATTTTTCAAGGTTTCATTCACCTCTCTTATCTTTCTTATTTATTTTTTGGTTTCACTTATCTAGATCTGATAGAGGAAGGTTCAGGTCCCCCACTAGTTTGGTTTTGCTATCTATTTCATCCTTGAGCTCCACTAACTTCTCCTTTAGAAATTTAGAAGGTATTCTGTTTGGTGCATACATATTGAGTTCTGATATTTATTCATTGTTTATATTGCCTTTTCGTAGGATGTAGTAACCTTCCCTATCTCTTTTAACCTTATCTATTTTTACTTTGGCTCTGTCAGAGATCATGATAGCCACCATTACCTTCTTTTTCTCATTTGAAGCCCTAAAGATTTTGCTCCATCCTCTCATTTTCATTCTATGTCAGTCTGTCTGTCTGATGTGTGTTTCTTGTAAACAACATATGGTTGGGTTTTTGGTTTCTAATCCACTCTGCTATTTGCTTCTGTTTTATGGGTGAGTTCATCCCATTCACATTCAGAGTTATAATTATCAACTCTGCATTCCCAGACATTTTGATTCTCTCTCCTAGTCCTGTCCTTTCTTCTTTCACTGTTTCCTTCTATAGTAGTGTTTTGTTTTTAATCAGTTCCTATAATCCCCTCCCTTGTTGTACTTCCCTTTCTCCCCCTCTTTTTGTATTCCCCTCTTATTATTCTTTAAAGCCACGTGGTGCTCCCCCCAAGCCCTCTCCCTACCTAGTATTGCTTCCCTCCCTACCAGTCCCTTTGTTACCCTTCTACTTCTTTATAGGGCATGAATCAATTTTCTGCCCCTAAGGATCTGATTGTTCTTCTCTAAGTTGATTTCAATGCACTTAAGTATTGAATATTCCCTCTCTCTAACCTCTTTACCCTTACAGTGTATTATTATTTTTTCCTGTTGATCCCACGAGCTTCTCTATGGAATATTAATTTATTCCTTTTTGTTTGCTTTCCTTTTTTTCTTATTGTAATCTTCTTCCCCACCCAGTTTTTTATATATATTATACCTACCTACCTACCTACATACATACATATATATATATTTATATGTTTCTTGACATTTCATCCTATACAGTTTGTCCCTGTTCTCTCTATGTAAACTTCTCTAGTTATCCTGTTGGTAATAATAATTTTTAATATTTGCCAATATTTTCTTTTCTTCTTGGGATATAAATTGATTGAACTTGTTGTGTCCCTTAAAGAAAAGAATTTTTTCTCCTCCCCCCATTCTCTTAATTACCTTATGTTGATTCTCTTGAGTTCTGGGTTTGGGCAGCAAACTCTCTGTTTAAGTCCAGTTTTTTCTTGATGAATATTTGGAAGTCCTCAATTTTATTGAATGACCATACTTTTCCCTGCAATAATATGGTTAGTCTTACTGGATAGTTGATTCTTGGTTGTAGACTCAGCTCTCTTGCTTTCCTGAATACTGTGTTCCATGCCTTCCGGTCCTTTGATGTAAATGCAGCCAGATCCTGTGTTATCCTAACTGAGGTTCCCTGATATCTGAATGACTTCTTTTTGGCAGCTTGGAATATTTTTCCTTGGTCTGGTAGTTTTTGGATTTGGCTATAATATTCCTGGAAGTTGTCAGTTGTGGATGAAATGTAGGAGGTGATCTGTGGATCCTGTCAATTTCCACTTTTCCCTCTTGTTCAAGAATTTCTGGGCAATTTTCTCTGATAATTTCTTGTAAAATGCTATCTAAGCTTTTTTTTTTATCATGATGTTCTGGTAAACCAATAATTCTTAAGTTGTCTCTTCTAGCTCTGTTCTCCACATCTTTGGTTGAATCAATGAGGTGTTTCATATTCTCCTCAAATTTTTCATTTTTTTAAAGTTTGTTTAATATATTCTTGGTGCCTTGTGAAGTCATTTTCTTCTAGTTGTTGAGTTCTGTTTTTTAAAGACTGAATTTCTCCCTTACCTTTTGGTCATCCTCTTTCTGGTCTGATTTTCTTTGTAGATCATCTTTTGCCTTCTTTGCTTCATTTTCAAGCTGGCCAATTCTGCATTTTAAGATTTTATTTTCTTGTTTTAGCTCATGTATTTCCTTTTTCAAATTGTCTTCAGCCTCTCTTGATTGTTTTTTGAATTCCTGAAGTTCTTGAATTAATTGAGTTTTAAATTCTTGAGTTAATTGAATTTTGACATCTTCCAAAGCCTGTGTCCAGTTCGCTGGAACTACTTCCTCTTCTTCTATTTCTGTTTCATTTGCTCCCTTTTCACTTCCTTGAAATAAGCTGTCAATTGTCATTTCTCTTCTCTTTTTCTGTTGCTTACTCATGTTTTTTCCCTTCCTTGTTCTGCTAGTTTGAGCAGATGTATTTAATGATCTTTGATGAAAGATCTTCCCCCCAGGGGCAAAGGTTGGTAGTTACTTTCTCTGCCCTTGGAAGACTTCTCTGTCTGTCCAATTGTTGGGATTAATCCTATATTGATTAATAATATTTAAGAATAAATGACAAGTTGCCATAGTCTGGGGCTTTTTGGATATGCATTAATATTACAGCAAATATATTTTAAACATATTACTGCAGAATCAAAAATTGATATTGATTATATGTACTTTAAGTACAAGGAATTTTTTTTTAAAAAATCAAATATTCTGTTAGAAAAATAAAAGGCAATAGCCAAATAAAGATTCAGGAATTCAATGTGTTCCCAAAATGGTGTCCACTTTTTATGGACTATTATCTCCAATGCTTATAATAGGATACAGTTAATGAGTTTCAATAGAAGGTGCTCTCTTTAAATGTGAGCAATGAAACCAAGAGTCCTTTTCCCCAATTTTTATAGCTGTTGGAGTGGTTAAATATTTGAAATGGACCTTCCCAGGAAGGCTGAGTTGCTCCAGTACACTGGAAATTTTTTTATATATACCTTCTCTCCTGGGTTCAGGTCATGAAGTGAAAAATCTATGGGTCCTGCTTGTACTGCAGTTCCAGATTCATGGAGTTCATGCAGTATATATTGCAATTCCTGTACATAGGAAACAATTGAAATATCTCCTCCTAATAGTGATGAATATGCCAGAGAAAAAGGATTAGCCTGTAGAGGGGGATGTTCAAAAAGAATATCATATGGTGAGATATGTAGATCTCCCCTGGGCCTGCTTCTAAGATAAAAATAGAGCTAGAGGGAGAATTTCAGGCTATTTTAAATGTGTTTCAGTGCATAATTTGCCAATCATAGATTTAAGTTCTCTGTTCATCCATTCAAATTGGACTGAGCTCTGGGGGTGATATGGTACATGGAATTTGGGAGTTATCCTCAAACAGGAAAATGAGGAATAATTTCTTTTAAAAGCTCCTTGGCAACAAACGCTGCTGTGGCTCAGGCAGTAGTAAATGCCTCCAGACATCTGGTCAGTTGATCCACTACGACTAGGCAAAATTTATATTGTCCAGCCTTTGGCATTGTTATGTAATCAATTTGCAGGTGCTCAAAAGGTGTGTAAGCCAGAGGATGCCCACTATAAGCTTTGCCATTAAAGGCATGTTGGTTATGTGCTTGGCAGGTAAGCAAGCTGCACACACTTTAAAGGCTATAGTGGTTATGCCAGGAGCTATCCATACCCTTTTTAACAGAGTCCACGATGCCATGGGTACCAAAATTACCATTTTTATGAATAGATTGGCAAATTTGTTGACAAAAGTTTCTAGGGAGCAAGGGTTTTCCTTCAGAGGAGACCCATAATCCATTCATTTGTTTAGCTTTAAAGTTCTGCTTCCATTTTTTCACTTCCTTCTCATTATAGGAAAGTGATAAATTTAAGTCATAAGTGGTTGTCAATGTTAAAATCAATTCAGGCCCTTCTATGGCTGCTAGCTTTGTAGCAGTATCTGCCCGGTCATTTCCCCTAGAGACAGGTTCAGTGCTACCTGTATGGGCAGAGCAGTGAACTATAGCTATGGCTTTGGGTAGATGGAGAGCAGAAAGAACTTCATTAATAATTTTTGCATTAGCTATACATTTTCCAGTTGAGGTTAAAAATCCTCTCTGATGCCGTAACATACCCACTGAATGGCAAATTCCAAAAGCATATCTGCAATCTGTAAAAATTGTTCCTTTTTATCTTTGGCAATTATATATGCATGCTTTAGGGCTATGAGTTCTGCGCCTTGAGCACTTAAATTTGAAGGCAGTGAAGCTGACCATACAGTGTCAAATTATCCAAGAAAACTGCCCTGATATACTTGAACAAGAAGGCAAAGTAGATGTTGCAAGATTCCATAGAAAACCCTCTACATTAAATCTTCAAAATACAACCCCCAGGAATGCAATTGCCCAATTCAAGAGAATCCAAGGAAAGGAGAAAATACTGCAAGTAGCCAGAAAGAAACAATTCAGAAATCAAGGAGCACCAATCAGGATTACAGAGGATCTTTCAGCCTCCATTCTAAAGGACCACAAGGAATGGAATATGATATTCAGAAAGGTAAGAAATTTGGACCTACTGCCAGGGATCATTTACCCATCAAAACTGACCATAAACTCCTAATATTTGTGAAGAAAAGACAGAGATAAATGGAAAATGTGACATCCAACAAAAATCAAGAGAAACATGAAAAGGTAAACAAAAAAGAGAGGGGAAATTTTATTTTTTTTTCTTTTAAGGGCTTCAGTAAGGTGAAATTGTTTATACTCCTACATGGAAAAATGATATTTGTAACTTTCAAAAACTACATTAACTATCATAGTTTTTAGAAGAATTATTCGTAGGTAGTAACTGGTGTACTAAGTGGTTAAAGATGATATATAAAAAATAAAGGGGGTGGAATACAAGAACACACCAAGAAAAACTTGAAGTAATAAGAAAAATAGGATAAATTATACTACAAAAATAGATGCATGGTAGGGGGAGGGGAAGAATACTATTATGAGAAGAAGAAAGTACTGATAGGTAATACTTAAACCTTACTCTCAGTAGAATCATCTCAGAGAGGGAAGAACATCTAGATCTATTGGAATATCAAATTCTACCTTACCCTACAGGGAAGTTGAGAGGGGAAAATTTAGGGGGGGATTAGGGCAAGGAATACCAAAAGGGAGGGAAAGAGAGGGTGGAGGAATTCAATAAACCCTACAGAAAAATATAAGGGAAATAAGAAGGGAGAGAGTGTGAAAGAAAGTAAAATAAGGTTGGGGATTAAGGGAGAGATTAGAAACAAACCACTGATGTATAAGGAAATAGTGAAAGAAGGAAGGGCAGGACTAGAAGAGGAAATCAAAATGATGGGGAATACACAGGTGATAATCAGAAATCTTAATGTGAATGGAATGAACTCATTCATAAAATGGAAGCAAATAGCAGAGTGGATCAGAAACCAAAATCCTACCATATGTTGTCTACAAGAAACAAACATGAGGCAGGTAGACACATGCAAGGTTAAGGTAACAGGCTAGAGAAAAATCTATTGATTATCAACTGAGAAAAAATAGGCAGAAGTCACAATCATGATATCTGACAAAGCCAAAGTAAAAATAGATCTGATTAAGAGAAATAGGGAAGATAATTGCATCCTCATAACAGAAAGTATAGACAATGAGGAAAAATCAGTACTCAACATGTATGCACCAAATGGTATAGCATCCAAATTTTTAAAGGAGAAACTCTTAAACCTTAATGAGGAAATAGTAAAACTATACTAGTGGGAGACCTGCACCATCCTTTATTAGATCTACATAAGTCAAAAGAAAAATAAATAAGAAAAAGTAGAGATGTGAATGAAATCTTAGAAAAATTAGAATTAATACATATGTGGAGAAAATAAGGACAAAAAGGAATATACCTTCTTTTTAGCAGCACATGGCACATTCATGACAATTGACCATGTACGAGGGCAAAAAACATTGCAAATAAATGCAAAAGAACTGAAATAATAAATGTGACCTTTTCAGATCACAATGTAATAAAAATAATAATTAGTAAGGGTACATGGAGAGGCAAATAAAAAATTAATTGGAAATTGAATGTTTCTCCAAAATCAATTGGTTAAGGAACAATTCATAGAAACAATAATTTCATTGAAGAGAATGACAATGAGGAGACATATGAAAATCAATGGGATGTATAAGAATGACAGAGCATGACCCATTTCTACAGATGCAGCCAAAACAGTAGTCAGGGGGAAATTTATATCCCTGAGTGCATATATTAACAAATCAGAGAGGGAAAAGGTCAATGAATTGGGCATGAAAATAAAAAAAAAAACAGAAAACAAACAAATTAAAAATTGCCAGATGAAAACTAAATTAGAGCTTTTAAAAATTAAAGAAATTAATAAAATTGAAAGTGAAAGAACTATTCAGTTAATAAATAAGACTAGAAGCTAGTACTTTGAAAAAAACAAATAAAATCGATATAGCACTAGTTAATCAAATACAAAAAAAGGAATAAGAAAACCAAATTAACAGTATGAAAGATGAAAAGGGCAAAGGAAATTAAGGTAATTATTAAGAACTAGTTTCCCCAATTATATGACAATAAATATGGCAATCTAGGTGATATGGATGATTATTTACAAAAAAAATTAAATTCCCCAGATTAACAGAAGAAGAAATAGAATACTTAAATAATTCAATAATAGAAAAATAAATTGAAAAAGTCATCAAAGAATTCCCTCAGAAAAAATCCCCAGGGCCAGATGCATTCACTAGTGAATTCTATCTAACACTTAATGAACAGCTAATCCCAATACTATACAAACTATTTGACAAAATAAGAAAAGAAGTTCTACCAAATTCCTTTCATGTAACAAATATGGTAGTGATCCCAAAGCCAGGTAGATAAAAAAATAGAGAAGGAAAACAACAGACCAATCTCATTAATGAACATAGATGCAAAAATCTTAAGTAGAATATTAGCAAAAAGACCCCAGCAAGTGATCACAGAGGTTATTCATTATGTTCTGGTGGGATTAACAGCAGGAATGCAAGGATGGTTTAATATTTGGAAACAATCCACATAACCGACCATATCAACAACCAAACCAACAGAAATCACATGATTATCTCAATAAATGTAGGAAAAGCCTTTGACAAAATAAAACACTCATTCCTGTTGAAAACACCAGAAAGTATAGGAATAGAGGGGTGTTTCCTAAAAATAATGAAAAGTATATATTTAAAACCATCAGCAAGCATCATCTGCAATGGGGATAAATTTGAAGCCTTCTCAATAGGAGCAGGAGTGAAACAAGGATGCCCATTATCACCTCTATTATTTAACATTTTACTAGAAACACTAGCAGTAGCAATCAGAAGAAAAAAATTTGAAGGTATTAAGATAGGCAATGAGGAGACTAAACTTTCACTCTTTGCAGATGATATGATGGTATACCTTAAGAGTCCTAAAGAATCAACTAAAAAGCTAGTGGAAATAATCAACAACTTTAGTAAAGTTTCAGGATACAAAATAAAACACATAAATCATCAACATTTCTATATATTTCCAACACATCTCAGCGGAAGAGTTAGAAAAAGAAATCCCATTTAAAAGGACCTTAGATAATATAAAATATTTAGGAATCTATTTGCCAAGACAAACACAGGAAGTATATGAATGCAACTACAAATCACTTTCCACACAATTAAACCTAGATATAAACAATTGGAAAAACATTGATTGCTCATGGGTAGGATGAGTTAACATAATAAAAAAATCAATCCTACCCAAATTAATTTACTTATTCCATGTCATACTTATCAAACTACCAAGAAACTTCTTTCCTGAATTAGAAAAATCATAGCAAAGTTCATTTGGAAGAACAAAAGATCAAGAATATCTTAGACTGTACTATAAAGCAGTAGTCATCAGAATAATATGGTACTGGGTAAGATACAGAAGGGAGGATCAGTGGAATAGACTTGTGATAAGTGACCTCAGCAAGCTAGTGCTCGATTAACCCAAAGATCCAAGCTTTTGGGACAAGAAATCGCTACTTGACAAAAACTGCTGGAAAAACTGGAAAACAATATGGAAGGGATTAGGTTTAGGACCTTTTGATCAACATCTAACACCCTATACCAAGATAAACTCAGAATTGATGAATGACTTCAATATAAAGAAGGAAACTCTAAGTAAATAACATGAAAATAGAATAGTTTACCTGTCAGATTTATGGGAAAGGAAAGATTTAAAGACCAAGGAAGAGATAGAGGATATTGCAAAATGTAAAATAAATTAATTTGATTACTTTAAATTATAAAGGTTTTATACAAACAAAACCAATACAACTAAAAATGGAAGGGAAGCAACAAATTGGGAAAAAAATTCTTTGTAACAACATTGTCTGACAATGGTCTAATTATTCAATTTTTAAGGAGCTAAATTGCCAGGAGCCATTGCAGTTCATGATGGATGAAAAAGTCCAGCATGGTCCCAAAGAATATGCAAAGCAATTCAAATGAGGAAGGATTTCCTACTCAGTTTCCCCTTGTGACTTCTCTTTTATTAACACTCCTCACTATAGGAATCATTGTGATCAATATCCCTACTCAGCCCCAGGGAAAATCAGAAGAACAGTAAAGGCTGTTACTAGAACACTTACAGGGCCCCTACATACTTCTTGGAAATTCCCATCTTTGCATGCAATAATACAGAAATTCCCCTAGAAGTCACTTTATAACAAACCATCAAATAGTCAGTTAATGTTAAAGATTTTAAAACCCTAACTTAGATTCCTATACACAGGTGCCTGCAAAAACAGGCCAGAACAATCTCCAAATTTCTCCCCCCCCACCCTGATCCCTGATTTGGTACAGTACATTAATATAAAAGAACAATGAATGATATATGGAGGAATTGTCTCCTGCACTTTCCCACTACTGTAGCCAAAGAGATACGTCAAACTTTGAAAAATATGGAAAAATTACTAGAGAATGAAAAGTATGACATAATACATTGTCTCTAAGAAAAGATGTATGATGAAAATGGATTTCCATGCCAACATTATGTGTGATCTCAAAATGTATAAATTAAACCTTACTCAAGGCAGAGTAGAGCAGTATTAATGATGCGTGCCTGGTTGAAATTAAAACTCTCTCTCATTCATCATGTGCCAATTCTGTCACACCACCTTGAAACCTGGACCAACAGAAAGCAAGCAATTGTGCAAAAAATCAAGCCATTCCCCAGTTGATAGATGGGCAAGGGACATGAATAGGCAATTTTCAGATAAAGAAATCAAAACTGTCAATAAGCACAAGAAAAAATGTTCTAAGTCTCTTATAATCAGAGAAATGCACATTAAAACAAGTCTGAGATACCACGTCACAACTAGGAGATTGACTAATATGACAGCAAAGGAAGATAATAAATGTTGGAGGGGATGTGACAAAAATTGGGACATTAATACACTGCTGGTGAAGTTGTGAATTGATCCATCCATTCTGGAAAGCAGTTTGGAACTATGCCAAAATGGCATTAAAAGATTGCCTGCTCTTCAATCCAACTATATCACTGCAGTGTTTATACCCAAAAGAGATAATAAGGGAAAAGGCTTGTTCAAAAATATTTATAGCAGCACTCTTTGTGATGGCAAAAAAATGGAAAATGAAGGGATACCTTTGGATTAGGGAATGGTTGAACAAATTGGGGTATCCACTGGTGATGGAATCCTATTGTGCTAAAATGCAAAATGAACTGGAAGAATTCCATGTGAACTGGAACAACTTCCAGGAATTGAAGCAAAGTGAAATGAGCAGAACAAGGAGAACTTTATACAAGCAAAACAAGCAGAACAAGGAGAGATGGATACAGATAAACTGTGGCACAAATGAATATAATAGACCTTTCTACTAGCAGTAATTCAATGATCCAGGACAATTCTGAGGGACTTATGAGAAAGAACATTATCCATTACCAGAGAAAGAACTGTGAGAGTAGAAATACAGAAGACAAACAACTGCTTGATCACTTGGTTCAATGGGGATATGATTGGGGATGTAGACTCTAAATGATCACCCTAGTGCAAATACTAATAATATGGAAGTAGGTCTTGATCAACTACACATGTAAAAGCTAGTGGAATTGCACATTGGCTATGGGATGTGGGTGAGAGGAGGGGAAGAAAAGAATATGATTCATGGAATTATGGAAAATAGTCAAAATTAATCAATTAAATAAATAAACTTAAAAAAGAAAACAGTTGGAAGTCTCTGTTTAGAATAGTTACTGAAAGATATACTGTTATATTGAATCTCTGGGAGCTTGAAGTTCACTTTTGATTGACAGATAAGTCAGTTGGATAGAATGTTCCCAGAGAGGCATGCGGGACTCAGGAGAGAGGGCAATTGAGAACCCTGAGAGAGGTTCTGGGTCTCTTTCCTGTCCTGAGGCTAGAGATCAGTGTGTGGATCCTGGTCTTGGAGATAGAGTTGTAAACACTACTCTGCAAGCTCCTCCTGTGTTTCCTGTACCGTTATCAACCTGTACTTGAACACCATCTCTGTGTCTACTGCCCCTAGATATTAGGAGTTTCATCATTTTAGCTTTGTAGGCTTCCCAGGGCCCAGGAGGGATCCAGGAAGTGGGCAGGAGATGAAGAAGAGGGTGGAAAGAATGGATATATCTCAACTGTTAAGGCTTAAGATCTACAAAAGAAGAAGCTGAAGATTTCCCAGCAGTTTACCTACTCTTGTTTAGCCCTGGCCAGGCTGTACCAGAGGGAAGCTATCATTTGATTCTTCATTGCCTGCAGCTAGAGTTTCATTAGTAGCAATTTAAGTAGGGTCTCCTAATACCTCAATCCTTACCATTATCCTTCTTATCAAATATATACAAAGTTTAAAGTACCTTCATGAATTGGTTTCCAAAGCTTATTTGGGAAGGGAGACATGCAGTCAGATTATCAACATTATCCCAGTTGAAGAGCCCAATTTAATAAAATCAATTAACTCCAGGTGGGTCCTGAAGGGATAAATCACTTTGGCCTCAAGGATCCTGCCTGGGCAACTGTTATAAAGGAGAAGTGCCATCTTATCATCTCTCTGAACTCCAACTTCATATACATCAAATAGAGATAGTGACCTCCTTAAATATAACAATACCCAAGAGGAAAGAACAATAAATATGTACTAATAGGAAGTGTTTAACTGTTGAAGTGAAAACCATAACTGAAGCAACTATGTGTAGTAAAACCATGAATGTTTTAAAGTAGGACAAAACCAATGAGAAATTAAAATACTGAGAGTCAGAGATTATGTTTTGTTTAATATTCCATGTTGCCTTATTTAAACCAGCTGTCAACTCTGGTAATAGAAAGAATTAATGACATTTCCTATTATCATCATTTCTTGGAGAAATTTAAACAATATAAAATTCATTCCCACAATAAGTGTGGTAGAGAAAGGCCCAAACATTGTCATAATTAAAATTCCATATTCCTGAAAACCAGATACATAGAATTTGAAGATAATAGTGATTCTGTATATTAACCCTTTTTAAAATTTATTATAAAGGTGGATAGTTGGAACTTGTCACCAATATCATTCCATAAAATTGAGAAAAAAAGAAAATGTTGCCCATATTCCAAATCCCATTGTTATGAGTCTCTTTTTGTTGGTAGAAATGAATGACCCACTGTAAGAGGGAGATTTTAAGTATTTATAAATACGTATTTAAAATGTGGCCGCCAGGAATCAACCATTCAGATTGATTCCATATTTAAAATAGACCCAAGTCAGCATCCAGTTTAAGGTAGTTTATTTACAATTAGGAAGGTAAAAGGTAGGTAAATAGAGAGAGGGAGAGGCCAGTCCAGGCCTGGAGAGGCCTGGATGGAGAGAGAGGCTTAAAAGCCTAATTAAACTAGGTTGCAAGCCACAAGACTTTAGAAATCAGAGAGACCATAAGCCTACTTAAGGCAGCATTTGGAAACACCAAGGTAGGCTAAGGAAGTCAGTCTAACTTACCCATGTGACAATTCAGAGTAGAAGCATTCTGAGGTCTCACCCGGGCACCTTCAGCACCAAGTCCAAAGTCGGAACTCCTGAACTCCTGAACTCCTGAACTCCTTCCACTCCTCAACTAACTTTACCAGGTTGTAACCCACGTATTTAAAGAGATAGCGTCTCTTGTCATTTCCTGTGGGCCACCTCTAATTCAAGTGGACCAATGGCAGCCTCTACACTGATTTGGACTGCCCAAAGGGCAGTCCCTTGTTCTTGATTTGATACCTATTGTCACATGTGGGTAACTCATCTCCCCTCCCCACTAAGGTAGGTGGAGATGATATAATCTAGATGCCTAGGGTAAGTAGATTTTTGACTATGAATGGGCTAGAGTTAATTTCATTTACACATTACCCTTTGTGATGAATGGGGTGGAGGTTAAGAGAGAAGAGAGAATTACTTCTCAACCAATTTCTTTTGGGACTCTTTAAGCATCATCCCCACTTTAGGTACTCTTCAAATATAAATCCTTCATTGCAGGGATTGCTCAAATTTTAAGTTTTCTTTGAGCATCAGCTATGCCTGAAACTTGGAGAGAGAAGATGAAAGTGGCTAAATGCCTTCATTGTTGCTGAAGAAAGATTCTAGGAAGACATAAAAGAAATGATCATTCTCTATCATGTTCCTATTTCCAGCTTCCTACTTGAAGATATCCTAGAGTTTTGCTTTCTGTGAGATCAGTGATTCTCACCATCTTGGTTGAGCTAATTTTTATTGCTCACAGTGAGACAGCCCTTTTAAACCTGTTTCATCTGATATATATATTATATAGTCCTTCTTTGTTTTGCTATGATTTGTATAAATGAGTGTCTTTGCTATTCTCTATGTGTGTTCATTGTGAAAACAGTATTAAGTGGGGAAAAGATCAAACATTAAATATAAAAATTTGGAGGTCACCTTTATCTCACAAATGTCAAAGCTATCAGAAGTTATGTGTTCATATTCCCAAGACTAATAAAATTAAAAGAGAATATAAAATTCTAATCTGGTACCTTTTCTCTCTCTGAAGAAAGCAAAGTGGTATCCTCCACCTTTACTTACTCCTTTCCCTCTCTATCTTGGGGAAGGATAGAAAGATAAGGGTCAAAAGCTGACTATGCTGCCTCCTGTCTTCCAACAAACAGTCAGCCACATTATTATATTCACTTTCTTCCATGCCATTTTTTGTTTTTTTATTCACATTATCTTCCCCAAAATGACTAGTATTAAATATTTATATTTATTCACATGTAAAATCCATCACATTACTTTCCCTCTGAGGATAGAGAGATACAGAAGGAGAGAGAGGAAAGGAGGGGGACAATTTGACTGAAAATTTCAAAAAATGAAGATTAAAATAGTTTAGGTATAACTGAATAAATAAAAAATATTAAAATTTCAAAGGTAAAATTTCTGATAATTAAAACATTTTCATGGATAATACTTTTTAAACATTTCATTATTTTCATATTAAAGTTATTATTTATATATAAGATACTTTTCTTTTAAAAATTTTGAGTTTTAAATTCTCTCACTTCCTAGCATCCCTTCCCCAATCATTTATGTTGATTAAAATTCTCTGGAAACTGTATATTAGTTTATAATTATTTATTAGATACCAAAGTAGATTGGAGAGAGAAAAGGCACTTAATCACATGGCTAGTTGTTTATATACCTGAGTTTGCCATTGACCTTAGGACTCCATTTATTAGCCAAGGTTGCTAAAAAGAGAGAGACATCTCTCTGGTTGGACAACCTTGACTTCACTACAGGTCAGAGTCTAGTCTTCCAGACACCATGAATCACATGGGAAGAGACAAGTGTCTTCCATAACACTAGGCATTCAGGAGGCCTCTGGCATCCTTCTATAGTATGCATATTCTCCCAAAGTGTGAGGTTAAGACTAAATTGGATTTTCAAGAGTTTATTTATAAAAAGTAAATGAGGATAAATTTGTATTAAATTTACACACTTAGAAGGAAATCAATATATAAATTATATATATGAAACCATGTAATGAATATTTCCATATCAGCCCTACCTATCACAATAAAAACAAGAAAAATAAAACAAAGGAAGAAATTATATTTCAATTTATGCTCAGAATTAATCTCCTCTCTCTCGAGGTAGATGGCAATTTTTAATGACAAGTCCTTTGAAATTCACTTGAATCAATATATTGATCAAAGTAGCCCTGATCATCATTATGACAGTGCTATTTCTGCACACAACAATATGTGGTTCTTCTCATTTCACTTTGCAACAATTCATATGTTTGGCCATTTTTTTTTGCTTTTTTGGTTTGTTTTGAAAGAATCACCCTCAATAGTACTCCATTACAATTATATGCCATAACTTGTTCAGTCATGCCCCAATTGATGACTATCTCCTCAATTTCTTATTTTTTGCTACCACAAAAAGAGCTGTTATAAATATTTTGGAAAAAAAAAAATATATATATATATACATACATTCTTTTCTTTTTTCATTGATATCTTTAGAGTATAAACCTAGTAGTGATATTATTGAATCATAGAAAATGCAGTTTTATATTACTTTGGACATAGTTCCAAATATTTCTCCAGAATATTTTCATTAGTTCACAACTATGCCAACAGTTTATTATTGTACCTATTTTCAGTCAAATCATCCAGAACTTACTTGTGATTTTGGATGAGTGTGAGTTGGTGCCTCAGAGTTGTTATTAAATTGCATTTCTCTAATAAATAGTGAATCAGAGCATTTTTCATAACTGTACAGAGTTTTGTTTTTTCTGAAAATAGCTTGTTGATACCTGTTGACCATTTATCAGTTAAGGAATGTTTTTTTTTTTATAAAAATGACTCAATTTCTTATGAATTTGAGAAATGAAGCCTTTATCAGAAAACACATACTAATTTTTTAATTCATTGTTAATGTGCATTTTAGCAGAACATATATATATATATATATATATGTACGCATATATATGTACACATATAGTTTCCCAGATTATCTCTTTTCATATGGCCTTTTGATTTCTATTGATTTATCTGAGATCATGGTTGCTACCTCTAACATTTTTTATTCATCTTAAATAACAAATAATAACTGCGCCAATGTATTTCAAGCACATCTATATCTTTAAGCAGTCTATTGTTGGCTTCTGATTTCTAATTCATTCTGTTATATGTTTTTATTTTATGAGTGAGATTATCCCATTCCCATTCACAGTTATGATTATTAACTCTAAAACTCTAATTTGCCCCTATCATATTTACTTCTATTTATTCTCTTACTTTTTCTCCAAAATCTGTTTTTCTTCTAACTATAGTCTCTCTAAGTCTGTCCTCTTTTTTATCGACATCCTCTATTCCTTTTATTTCTTTCTCCTCCTATTTCACTACTAAGATATATTTCTATAGTCTACTAAATGCACGTGAGCATGCTCATACACGTGTGTGTGTGTGTGTGTGTGTGTGTGTGTTCTTCCCTCTGAACAAATTCCAATAAGAGTGAATTTAAGGCATTGTCTGTCACCTGCCCATTTTCCCCTTCACAAAAGCTATTCTTTGTGCACCTCTTATTTGAAGTAATTTCCCCCAATTCTACCTTTCCCTTTCCCCTCCACCTGATTTAGTAGCAACAGTGCCATTCTAATAGTCAGGAAAACCTAACTTCAAGTCTACCTTAGATATCTACTAGCTGTGTAACCTTTGAAAAGTTTGGCAAACTTAACCTTTCAGTATCTCAGTAGATTACTCTGTTGAATATCTGAGACCCATTTCATTTCCAAATCTCTCCTCCTATAATCAGAAGGCATTGTGCCATAATGTCATTATTCTATGGAAATGGGAACATAATTTTCTGAATGTGAAAGGGAAACTAAATATTTCTGTTTCATATGGCAATTAATGGAACATCAATTGAGAAATTTTGAGTGACAGGAATAGAACATATTGTAACTAACTATGCTTGCAGACAGAGGAAAGGTATATGATTAAGATGGAATGAACTAAAGATCATTAGTAAAACCAGTAATTTTATAAATCAAATATTATCACTAGACACTCAAAAATGAGCCCCAGATGCTGAGAATGTAAATTATTGCAACAATATAATGGTAAACAAAAATAGATAATTGTTACTTTCAAAAGGGCCTATCATGAAAACAAAGCACAACAACAACAGAAAAAAATCTAAAAAAGAAAAAAAATGAAGAATTACTCATAATTGTAATGTAAAAGATAAAGTCCTGTCTTGTTTCTTTTAGATTTATTGATACATCTCAGGATGGATTAGTGAATCAGCTGAGACTAATAGTTTATGTCACAAAAATCTTTCCTAGAAGTGTTGTTCAATACTTTCATTAGGTACTGTGGGACATGGTGTTCAATAACAATGTAATATTTTTATTTGTTTTTGAAAAGGAAAAGAAGGAAAGAGGAATAAAGAAATATTTTTTCAACTTTTTAATTGGCATTCTCTGGAACATAAGTAAAATAAATTATAAATTGAGCACAAATGATTCAATTAATAAAATCATGTTTTTATCTAGGATAATTCTGAGTGAATTTTTTGGTTATTTCTAAATAGATGCAACTGTTTTGAGGTTCTTTTGATTTTGTTTACTTATTTGTTTCAGTTATGTTTGTTTTATTTATTTTGTTTTATTTTTTATGAAAGCTATATATCAGCATTCATCTTGGGTTCTTTATTCAGTTGTTAGTATTTCCAATATACAGTATTTCTTCTTATTTACATATTCTATTTGGTTTTGAATCTACACTTGTAAAATCCATCATAGCAACTCTTTTGTGGTGGCAAAGAATTTGAAATTAAGGAGTTGTCCAGTCATTTTTGAAATTTCTAAAAAAAAAAAAAGAACAGTATATAAAAGTTATACAATACTATTTTGCCAAAAGAAATGGTAAAGATGATTTCCAAGAAGCAGGAGAAGATGCATATGAACTAGTGTCTAGTTCTTGGAATTATTTCTTAGTTAATAGGGTTTAGATTCATGTATGATTATTTCTCTCTCTAGATATATATCTTTTTGTATATATATATATGTATGTTGTATGCATATGTATATATATATATATATATCAACCCCCAAAACTCACTTTTATGCTTCAAACAAAGAGCAAAAGAGGAATTCCAAACATTCTGATGAAGGATATGAGTAGGATTCTGGAATGAGAATGAGAACATTTGGAGGGTAAAAAGAAACACTATTAGATAATTTGCCTGATAGGATAGAATATCTGGCTGATTCTGGTGAATGAGGGATAATGATTTCAGTTTCTTGCCCAGAATGGAAATTTGAGAAAAACTTGTTAATAGAAAATTTTGCATGGGCAGAGGGAAAGAATAAATCATATCTGGATGTTATTCTTTACATATTGAGTTCCCATGAATGCTTGATTAGCTTCCTAACTGTTGCAAACAAATATCAAAGAGAATAACTTTCCAGGGGTAGGAGTCCATGTGAAACAATTGTTCTATACCTCAGAGACAGAGGAAAATAATAATTCAAATATAAAAGGTGTATATGAAGATTTAAAGTGTGGCTTTCAATGCAAAGTTGGTAGAGAGGAAAGAATTTGCCTAATCTTTTCCAATTTCCATTACAAACCATTTTAAAATAAAGTCTTCAAATTTTGGAGCAATGAAACAGTTTCCACTCAGGACACCTTGGAAAGCTAGTAGTAGAGATCTGTTTCATTCACTGTCTCCCTACAATGTGGAGCAGGCAGGACAAATAGGGCAGCTTACACTCCAGTGGAGGAAGGATAAAGTCCAGCACCTACAGAAGAGCCTCAGTCAAATTCAAGTGAGCAGCAAACCATTTGGTCCTATAAATATCAGTAGTGAAGTAAGTCTAGCAGCAAGGCCTTAATTTCACGTAAACTTTCAGTAAGCCCCTGCCCCAAGAGACACAAGATCTCTACCTAACACAAACTACCAGCAAGGTTCCATCTCCAATAACAGTCAACAGAGAAGTCCCTACTGCACAAAAAACACCTACATGCCTCCCCATATATAGGTCAGCAGTGAAGATCCTAATTAAATCAAGAAATGAAGATCTAACAGGTGCAAGTTGACAGTGAGGCCTTCTACCAGAGTAAACCAATAGTCATGTTCTTCACAAGTCAGGAACAAGGTCAACCACTGTGCAAGCCAATAGCTGAAACTGCCCAATGGTGCAATCCAGCAGCTAAGCCCTAGGTTCTGGCTAAGCCAGCAGAAAAACCCCAAGACCCAAGAACAAAAGTATGGGGTTATGCCTTCTACAAGTAAGAAGCAGAGTCCAAATATAATGTACAATAAATGTTTCATAAAAATTGTTAAATAAAAAAAACAAATAAAGAACCCTATTATAGAATGTTACTATGATGGAAAGGAGGATCATTGAACAAATTTTTAAAAAATCTAGAAAAAAAAGAAGCCTTAAAATATGAATTAGTGTCAGGCCTAAAATGAAGTCCTAGAAAAGCTAAAAAGGAATTTAAAAATCAGATAAGATAGTTAACATAAAATTGATTAAAAGGTGAGTAATGCATAAAATAACAAAATAAGCATTGGCAGCCTGGAATAAGAAGCATAAAAATGTTTTGGGTTTTTAAAAATATTACTGAAGAAAATAACTCCTTAAAAAGTAGAACTGGCCAAGTGGAAAAAGAGGTACAGAATTTCACTGATAAAATTATTCCTTAATAATCAGAATAGGTAAGTGAAAGCTATTGACTCCATGATTAATCAAAAAACAAAATCAATAGAATAAAAAAAAAGAAAATTTCTCATTGAAAAGACAACTGACCTGGAAAACAGTTAAAAGAGAGAGAATTTAATAATTATTGGAATACCCGAATGCCATGATGATGACGATGATGATGATGATGATGATGATGACGATGATGATGATGATGATGATGATGATGATGATGATGATAGTAATAAAATAATCTGGTCATTGTATCTCGAGAAATCCTGAAGGAAAACTGCCCTGGTATCTTAGAATGAAAGAGTAAAGTAGAAATCTAAAGAATCTATTACTCACTTCCAGAAAAAAAAAAACAAATTAAAAGTCCGAAGAATAGCATAACTGAATTCCATAGCTCCTGGACTAAAGAGAATGCACTAGAAACAGGTGATTAGAATTGATTTAAATATTGTGGCACTATATTCAATATTGCACCAGATTTAGAAACTTTCATATTAGTGAATCAGAGGGCTTCAATTCAATATTATAGAAGGTAAGGATATAGAATTACAACCAAGAATTATGTACACAGCAAAAATGATTATAATTCTTTTGGAGGAAAATTAACATGTAACAAAACTGAATAGAGATCTTAAACCTATGATTGGAAAATTGTACACAGAGACTCATTTAAGATGGCCTGAAATTCTTCCTCTGTCCCTCTTTTATTTTCAAAGCAGCCCCAAAGCAGATCTACAGACTTACACATCTCACCATTCGTGATGCTTTTTGGACATCCCCCTATGCTGGCAAAGCCTTTCTCTCCTGCATACACATCATTACTAGGGGGAGACATTTCTATTGCCTCATATATACAGGATTTGCAAATCAAAGTGCAAGAACTCCATGAATCTGGAGCTGTTGTATTAGCAGGTCCTATAGCCTTCTCACTTCATGGCCTACTCCCAGAAGACAAGATGTATATTAAGAACTTTCAGCTCACTGGAAGAACTCAGCCTGCCTGGGAAGGTCCAATCCAAGTACTGTTAACCACTCTAATAGCTATAAAAATGGAGAAAGTGACTCATTGATTCATTGCTCACATGTAAAGAGAGTACCTTCTGAAAAAACTGAGTGACTGTATCCTGTCATGCATCTTGTATTTGATAATTGTTTAAGATTTTATTTTGTTTTTACATTCATATATTGACCTAATCTGATATATTCAATCACACTATGCCACTTTAAGTTACTTTGTTTTGGCTATTAGCTATATTTTCTGTTACACTGTGTATCATTTAAAATTATTGTAAGCCCTGGAAGACTATGTCTGCCAGGCTCTTTCTGCTGCAACTTCCCCTGACACCTCCCACTTCCTTTGGAGGAGGTGTCAGGGAAAGTATAAAAGGGAAAGTTTGGTGGTTTTTTTGTTCTCTTGTCCTTGGAGGCTGGCTGGGCTCTCTCAACCTGCTAGTGCTCTCAACTCTGAGCTCTGCTCTCTCTCTCTCTCTCTCTCTCTCTCTGTCTCTCTCTCTCTCTCTCTCTCTCTCTCCCCAGGTGGGCTAGCTATCTCCACCCTGGAAGCAGAGCTCTCTAACCTGAGACCCTGATCTCTCTCAGTGCCTTTTTCCCTTTCTTCCTACCTCCTAGTTTTCCCTTGACATTTTCCTTTCTAATTAAAATAAAACATAGCTATTCAAACCCTAAAGCTGCTCTATGATCATTCATTTGAGGGCTCTGGTCAATTTCCCCCTACCTTCCTTTCCTTTCCTCTACCTTCCTCGCTCCTTTCTCCTATCCATCCTACCTTCCTCCACTTTCACCACACAACAACTGTTTTTATTGTACAGTCCTATAACTGGACTAGAAATAATACCATTGTAAATGGCCATAGTCATGTTGGGCAAAAATTTTCTGTGGCATAGCCATAGGTCCTTAGGGATAATGGGGTTGTCACCAGATCTATCAAGGTCACATATTGCCTAAACAACCTTTTGTTCCTTTTTACCTTTGTTAATTGTCACATAGATGATGATGAATGTTCTCCATCAAACTGGTTAAAACCTGTTTCAGCAACTTTTGGAGAACAAAATGAGCTCTTATGGTTCTGGGGATTTTGGTACTTTTTAGAATGTGCATTAGCTATTGTACTACTGTTTTTTCTTTAAAAAAAGCTGTTATTTGGTAAAAAAAATATGTACACTCACACTGTGGTTCATGGCCAAATTAAAAAGCAATAGATCTCATCTTCCAGTGAGAAACCTTTGTGTTGTGCCTCTGCTTGGCTGACACTTTGTTGCATGGATTGTGAACTATAAATTTTTGATTTTTAAAAAAAAATTTGATTGTTTTTCCTTTTGTGTGCAATAAGGTATTTGAATTCTCTTTCTTCTCAATGTTTGTACTGGAAGTATATGTAATGAGTATTAATGATTTTTTTGATTTCACACTAAAATAAGTTTACTATATCCATTAGCCCTAATATCAATGCATACTCAAAAGCTTTAGACTATGGAAACTTGTCATTGATTGTTAAATATTATGGGACTTTATCTAATAATTGCCTCTGATTTCAGAAGAAGGGATGATTAAAAATCATCAAAAGAGACATTGTACAGTCCCAAGAAGCACAAGGTCATCAATCTCGGTGGGACTGATGAGTATTTGTGCCAAGACAGAAGACTTGTTTTGGGGTTCAAGGAAGCAGCTGTTTGACAGTGTTAGACACAGGAATTCCCTGTGCCAGATTCAGACAAATTACCTCAGTTTGGCTGCCATTTTGGCTCCCCTATCCCCTTTTGCTTCAACTTCTAGTCCCTTCTCTCTCTTTCAGAGTATGGCAATTTTCTGTAGTCCTGGCTACTCTTTGGGTAAGTGCATAATTGCAGCTAATGTCTTACAGGCTTGTGAGACATAAATCACTTTACTGGGACCTAATTATAGCAACTATTATAGGCTTACTCTTGCTTACTGAGAAATTTTATATACAATTTGATTTTGATTTTTTCTCTTTTCTTCTCTTTTTTATGTTTTGATTTTCTTTTAACAAGTGCCTCATATACCTCATAACTCAATCATGTATCCCAGAGTAATCCAGGTGTTGGTCAACACTCTCCTTGGAGGGGATCCTATAATGAAAGGTATAAATTCTTTTGGAGAAATTATGGGAAAAGAAATTCTTTAACTCCCCATGCCAAGAAAGTGAACTCTTTGGAGAAGACACCATGGAGATGCCTGCAGAAACTGCATATTGCATCAAAAGATCCAGAATGAAGTTTGGGATGTAGTGAATTGAACTGTGGGGTGTTGAATGTATTTACTCTGAATGTAAACTATTATGTGAAAGGTGATTGCCCCCTAATTGGCTTTTTGTCAATGTGCCTACCAAAAATTGGTTTTGCTTTCTTTCTCTTTTATTTTCCTCTTGACCCCAAATTATTGTAATTTCCCCTTAGAAAGTGCAATATTTCTTGTACTTTTAGTAGGAGATCTTTAGAAATATAAGCTGGTTAGGTGTAATGATTCATTAGGTATGTAAATCTGGGAGATTCCAATATGCTTGCCTCTCAATGAAATCACAGGAGGGATTGCGTGAATAGAATTTGCTCCCCACGACTCTCTTACCCTGCATCCCATTTGTGTGTTTATTCTATGTGCAAACATAAGGAGAATATACTTTTGGTGTGACCCAGCCCCTCTCTCTCTTTTTTCCCTTTAAAATGGCTGGTGAAGCTGGCTTTGAGCCACTCAGGAGAATATACACACATGGCCTTACTTTAGTTAGATAATTAAGTTTTGTACTTCTATTTTTTACTTCTACTTAAAGTGATTATCAATAAACTTTATAAAATTAATATGTAAAGTTATTGATATTAACCTAAATTTTATAGTATCCTACAGCATTATTAAAGCTATTAAGTATTTCTACTAGTTTTTTATTTGATTTTCTAGGATTCTCTAAGTATATCATCATATCATCTATGAAGAGTTATAGTTATTTTCATTATTGCCTACTTTAATGCCTTCAATTTTTTTTCTTTCCTTATTGCTAAAGGTAGAATTTCTAATAAAATATTATGTAGTAGTGGTGATAATAGGCATCCTTGGTTCACTCCTGATCTCACTGGGAATACTAATAACTTATTCCCATTGCAGATGATATTCGCCAAAAGTTTTAGGTTTATACTAATCATTTCAAGTAATAAACCATTTATTCCTATGCTTTCTATTGTTTTAAAAGTAATGGGCATTGTATTTTAGTAAAGAGTTTTTCTGCATTTGTTGAGATAATCATGTGATTTCTGCTCATTTAGCTATTGATATGGTCAATTATCCTGATAGCTTTCCAAATATTAAACTAGCTTTGCATTCCTGGTATAAATCAAACCTGATCATATTGAATGATCCTTGTGATATTCTCTATTCTCCTTCCTATTATCTTATTTAAATTTTTTGCATATATATTCTGTAATGAATTTGGCCTACAATGTTCTTTCTCTGGTTTTGTTCTTTCTGGCTGAGGTAATAGTACCATATTCATTTCATGAAAAAACTTTGGTAGAATTCCTTACCTGGCTATTTTCTCAAAGAGTTTATGTAGTATTGGGATTAATTGTTCTTTGAATGCTTGATAGAATTCACTTGTGAATCCATTTGGCCCTGTATTTTTTTAGGGAGATCTCGTTAAATTTTAATTTGTTAAATCTATTTTTTTGAAATTCTATTAATTAAGAATTCTATTTCCCCTTTTGCTAATCTGGGCAATTTCCATTTTTTTAAATATTCATCCATTTCACTTATATTCTCAAATTTCTTAGCATGTAATTGGGCAAAATTTCACCTAATGATTGCTTTAATTTCCTCTTCATTGATGGTAAATGACCCTTTTCATTTTTGATATGGATTATTTGATTTTTTCTTTCCTTTTTTTAAATCAAATTACCAAAATTGTTTATTTTATTTTTATTTTCATAAAAACAAGACTTATTCTTAATTATTAGTTCAATGGTTCTCTTAACATTTTTTATTAATTTCTTCTTTAGGTTTTTAGGATTTTCAATTTAGTCTTTAAATGAGGAACTTTAATTTGTTCTTCTCCTAATTTTTTACTTGCAAACCAAATTCATTGAACTTATTTTCTTTATTTAGATATATACATTTTTCCCTAAGTGCTGCTTTGGCTATATCCCATAAATTTTTATGTGTTGTCTCATTATTGTCATTTTCATTAATAAAATTATCAATCATTTCCATGTTTTGGTCTTTCACCCACCCTTTTTTTTAGAATTAAATTGTTTAGTCTACTATGAATTTTTATTCATCTTTGTGTAGAGCATTATTGATTTAAAAATTTTTTTTTGCATTATGATCTCAAAAGAATGCATTTATTACTTCCGCTATTCTGCATTTGGTTGTGAAGTTTTTATGCTCTAATACATAACCAGTTTTTGTGGGGGAACCACATGCTGCTAAAAAAAAGATATATTCCATTCTATTGCCATTCACTTCTCTCCAAAGATCTATTAGTTCTAACTTTTCTAAGATTTCATTAACTTCCTTTACTTCTTTCTTATTTATTTGTTTGTTTGATTCTAGAGGGAAGTTGAGATGCATCATTAGTATAATTTTACTATGTATTCCTATTTATTTTTTCCTTTAAAAATTGAGTTTATACCATTTGGTGCACATATGTTTATTATTGATATTATTCAATTGTTTATAGTACCTCTTAGCAAGATGTATTTTCTTTCCTTAACTCTTTTAATTAGATCTGTTTTTGCTTTAGCTTTGTCTGAGATCATGATTGCTACTCCTGCTTTTTTTTTCCTTTAGATGATACACAATAATTCTGCTCTAGCCTCTTACCTTTGCTTTTTATGTGTCACCTGCCTCAAATATGTTTCTTATAAATAATATATGGTAGGATTATGATTTTTATTCCACTCTCTTGTACACTTCCATTTAATCAGTGAATTCATCCCATTCACATTTACAATTATGATTACCAACTGTATATTCTTCTCCATCTTATTTCCCCCTTTTTATCCTTCTCTTTTTCATCTCATTTTGTTCTCCCTTACCATTTTTTTCTTTTTATATCTCCATTACTTCCCCCTTTTTCCTCTTACCCCACCCTTCCTTATTCTTATTCTCCTGCTAATATTTTATGGGATAATTTAGGATTCTTTACCCCACTGAATATGGTTTATTTAGAACATTTTATATGGCTAGAAATAGTTTTAATTTCTTCATCTAAGAATTGTCTTTTCATATCTTTTGACAACTTGCTAATTAGAGAATACTTTGCATTCTTATGAATATAAATCAGTTCTCTATAAAGCTGAGAAATTAGGACTTTTTCAGAGATACTTGCTATGATTTCCCCCTAAATTTGCAGTTTCACTCCTAATTTTTGTTGCATTGGTTTGTTTGTACAAAATAATTTTAATTTAATGTAAGCAAAATTATCCTTTTCATTTTTCATTATTATTTTAAGACCTCTTTTATCATAAATTCTTTTCTTATCCATAATTTGGCAAGTAAACTTTTCTGTGTTCCCTTAATTTATTCATGCTATCACCTTTATTTTTTTTGATCAGGTACTCATTTTGACATTATCTTGGTAGAAAGTGTGAGATTTTGGTCCATACCTAGTTTTTGTCATATTGTCTTCCAGCTCTCCGGCAGTTTATGTCAAATAGTGAATTCTTTCCCAACAACTTGGATCTTTGGATATTTTGAATAATAGTTTTCCATGATTATTAATTACTGTGTACTGATTACCTAATCTATTCCATTGATCTACTACTCTATTTCTTAGCCAGTGTCAGATTGTTTTGATGAGTACCACTTTGTAGTTGAAACAAAAAAATATAGGTTGAAACCTAATTTGGCTAGGCCTCCTTCATTCATTTTTTTCATTAGTTCCCTTGATATTCTTAACTATTTTGTCCTTCCATGTGTATTTCATTTTTATTTTTTCTACTTCTAGACAATAATTTGTGGTAGTTTGAATGGTGTGACTCTGAACATATAATTCATATGTATACATATATATATATATATATATAAGTTAAGGCAAGATTTTTATTTTTATTATAATGAGGAATTCCCGTTTTTCCAATTCTTTGGGTCTGACTTGCTCAAAAATGCTTTGTAATTTTGTTCCATTTTTCCTGTCTTTATTTTGATAATCTTAATGCCAGGTATTTTATATTGTCTACAGTTATTTTTTGAAATGCTTTTTCAGTTCCATTTAGAAACTTTTTGGATAAATGGTTTTTGACATTCTAAAATTCATATTTTCTCCAATTATATCATTCTTGTCTTCCAAAAGATAGTGAATAGCCTACTAAAGGTTATAACAATACTTTCATGTATTATATATTTCCACATTGGTCATGTCATGATTGAAGAAACATGTAATATGTACAATATAATCTCATGAAGGAAATATAAGAGAAGATGGCATATTTTAATCTGCATTCAGATTCCATCATTTCCTTCTTTGTCTGTAGAAAAAATTTTCATCATGATTTCCTTGTGGTTATTTTAGAGACTTGTTATGCTAATAATAGTTTAGTCCTTCAGAGATGGTCATCATATAACATTTATCTTACTATATACATTGTTCTTCTGCTTCTGCTTATTCCACTTTGCTCAACTCAGATAAGTCTTTCCAGGTTTTTCTATGCTTGTTCTGTTCATTATTCCTTAGAGTGCAATAGTATTCCATTAAAGCTATATACCACAACATGTTCTTCCATTCTGCAAGTGATGGTCAGGCTCTCAGTTTCCAATTCTTTGCCTCTACAGAAAGAGCTGCTAAAATATTTTGGTACAGATGTAAGAATATATTGGACAGCCATATTGAAGTCAAGATGATGGACACTTACCTGCTTAGAATGTAGAATGAACCAGGCATGGCAGGAGCTTGGTAGGAGTAAAGGGTAGGTAAGCTCAGTATAAAAGCCAGGAACTGGAAGCCACACGGGTCTCAGAATTGAGATATTGGGTTGGAAGGGTGTTTTGTGTAGGCCTTAGGTGAGCTTTATTCAACCAGCAACCAGCAACCAACTTCAAATCTGATTCATCATCCTCTGTTCCTGAATTTCACTACCAAGAAGAAGAAGAACAACATCTTATTCAGCAGAGTAAACTTGATTTTAGGTTATGCCTGTCTGACCCAACAAGGCTGTTACCTATCCAACCTGATCTGCAGTATTTTCAAAGATTATCAATAATATCATTAGCTTTAATTAGTTAAGGACTGACTGTTCCCTTTCTCCCAGCCATTATCCTGATCCTTTTAAACTTACAATTGACTTGAGCTTCATCAAAAGTTCTAATGGGCTCTAGTGAATCATATCCTGGGATAACTTGAGGGAAGAAGAGTATTATATCTTGCAGAAACAGTGATCAATCCACAGTCAATCTTAAGCGTTATCCAAGACACAGGGCTTCAGTTGGGTATAAATAACTGTACAATTCTAACAACAGATTCATTGCTTGACTGGTAGCCCTGGGATACTGTTTTCATCTGGATTTTGACATTAGTAGATTCAATATATTCAGAAAACATCTGCTGCAGTGGGTGATCCTGTGGGCTCACTATCATATCTTGTGTCCCATATAGGATTTAACCTTCACAATTAACCCTGCTCCAGATCCACATTATAACCTTCCCATAACACAGGTAGGTCCTTTTCCCTTATTGCTGATGGGATCAAAGTTTCCAGAGATATCACAAGACTTGCTTCAGTCATGAGATGGTTGAATTCAAGGTAGAAGCTTCTGCTAACTGTATTTAATATTGGAATTTGGAAGTTTCTTACAGACCCTAAGGAATTCCAAGAAATTTTTTTACTTTAAAATTTGGACTTGGAGCCTATGCTTGTTTGTACCCTTGTACCCAGATTCCAAGTTTACTATAGCATGAAAATTTTATGATTTTCCAAGCAACTTCCACACTCCAAGGTATTAGTAAAATTTAATTCCAATGCTTTCTTATCACTTGAACATAGATTTAAAGCTAAAATGAACATTGTAGGTCATCTAGATCCAAAAATTTACAGGTGATATTGAGGTCCATTAGCTTCAAATGACTCTTCATAGGTCATCTAAGTACTAAGTAACACAGCTATAATTTGAACAAAGACATTTTGACTCCCAGAATTCAACTAATAAATTACAGCTATATGTATGAGAGCATTGTGCTACGTACTAGGAATAGAAATATAAAAGGGAACTAGTCCATGATCTCAAGGAGTGATATGCAAACAGGAGAATCATGTTATATATGCTGTTTTTCATTTAGTTGCATTTTACTCTGTGTCCCCATGAACTATATTGTCTATGGGTTTTTCGTACCAAAGATACTTGAATGAATTTTATATCTTTCTTTAATGTCTTAAGGCAAAAAGAGAGTTAGTGACTTGCCTAAGGTCAGAAAGATAATGTCTGAGACCTTGAACTAAGGCCTTTCTGACTATGAGCTCAGTGGTTTATCTACTGAGCCAAATAGCTGCTTCCTAGATGTTGCATGTAGGAATACATAAAATAAATAATAAAGTGATTTTGTGTGGGTAGTACAGTAGAAGTTTTTCCAATTCAAGAAAGGCATCACATAGAATCTGGTCTTTAAATTTAGTCTTCAAGAAATTTAGAAATTCTGATATAGAGGATGAGAAGAAATACAATTCTGACATAAGGAATAGTGCAATAGCCTGTGGTAGGAGACGGATTGTCAATTAAAAGTTATGTTTAGAAGGCTGGTTTGGATGTTCCAGAATGTTCCATATTGAGAGTGATATATAACAACCTGGAAAGCTTTTTTCATTCTGTTTCACTTAATTTTTTTCAGGTACATGCAGAAACAATTTTTGACAAATGTTTTATTTTTTTAACCCTTAACTTCTTTGTATTGGCTCCTAGGTGGAAGAGTGGCAAGGGTGAGCAATTGGGGTCAAGTGACTTGCCCAGGGTCACCCTGCTGGGAAGTGTCTGAAGCCAGATTTGAACCTAGGACTTCCTACCTCTAGGCCTGGCTCTCAATCCACTGAGCTACCCAGCTGCCCCTTAACAATTGTTTTTTGAAAATTTAGGATGACAACCACCTTCCCTCATGCTCCTCCCCAAAGTGGTATATATTATACCAGATGCAATACACATTTCCATATGGCTTATGTCTTGAAAGAAGATACCTTTCACACGTACAATAAAATTACATGAAGGAAATAAATTGAAAGATTACATGCACTGATATGCCTTCAGGTTTCAACAATTTATTCTTTGGCTATAGATAACATTTTCATCATGATTCCCTTGTGGTTATCTTGGATTTGCTGATAATTGTTTAGTCTGTCACAGGTGATCATCATATAATATTTCAGTTAGTGTATGCATTGTTATACTGGTTCTGTTCATTCCACTTCGTATCAGTTCAGATAAGTCTTTTCAGGATTTTCTGAATTCACTCTATTCATCATTCCTTATGACACAGTATTATTTCTTTGCATCCATATACAACATTTCCCCAAGTGATGGATAGCCCCTTACTTTCTAATTCTTTGGCATTATAAAAAGAGCTGCTAAAATATTTTGGTATGTGTAGATCCTTTCTCATTATCTCTTATCTCTTTGGAATATAAATCCATCAGTGGTTTTGCTGGGTGAAAGGATATGCATAATTTTGTCACCCTTTGAACGTAATTCAATGATGGGCAAACTTTTGAGCTTGCTTTGTTAAAATTTGTCAAAAGCCAAGCATAACTCAGGTCGTGTGTCACTTTGAGAAAAAACACCATGATTTCAGATATTTATACTTTAAATAACAAAAATGTACAAATGTGATATATAACTGTGTTTAATAAAGCAAAAACTAATTACTTAACTTATCTGCTTAGTGACTTGTTTGTTCATCTGTCAGTCAGTTTCTTTTGTTGGTCTTATTATTATTTAACTTGTGTGGGGTGCTATAAACTAAGATAAGTGAGGGAGAGGGAATTCTTTAACTAACCTGCCTATTAGTTACTTTTTTTGTTGCTGAATTTCATTGACTAATGAAAATTCATTTAGCCACTAAATCTTTAATTGAAGGTTGGTATTTTGTGCACTTCAAGCCCAAGAAAACACTATTAACTTCATCTGTCAATCTGTTTCATTTGTGGTTTATATATTATTTAACACTGAGAATAAGGTCTCACAAAAGTACATAGAGGGAAAAAATTGTGAGTAAAGTCATTGCTATTTTTCAGGCTACTAAAAGTATCTAGTAATTGATTCCAGGCACTCCAAAGTTCCTGTTCATAGTAGCACTCCTCTTGATTTTCCAAGCAGCACCTTTCCAGATTCTCAAGCTTTGACCTCAAGTCAACAAACACCTGAGCCCAGATGCTATCTTGAGATTCTGCAAGTTGCATCTAACCATTTAATTCCAAAATACTGCAGACTACTACATCAGGATATTTAATTATTTTCATGTTCGTTTCATGTTGTAGGCTTCTAAATTGAATAAATCTATCCCTGAACTGGTGAAGTAATGAGTCTAAAATATATTGGTACTTTATATGCAAGGGTTCTACTTCATTTTGTACAGCTGCACTGGCCTTCTCAAAATACTACCACTTCCTTTACTTAACCTTGGTTTTTTATTTTTTGTGTTCTCCATAAGGCAAGGAATGACAGAAGATAGAATTATAGATAACCTTTTAGCCCTGCAGACAATTAGGGGTTAACTAGCCTAACTGACCACAAGATGGCACATGTAACTGTCTTTTAGGAAAGGGCAGGGTTAATAAGCAAAAACAGGGGGTTAATAAGGATGCACAGTAGTAATAGTGGTGAAATTGAGTCTGCACTATGCTGCAAGATAGCGTTCCTTATCTAAATTAAGATGGCTGCCACTATTTCTAATGATGAGGAAATGGAACCCATAGCACAGGCCCTCTCCTCTCCCAGCCTCCTGGTCACTTATCTCAGTAATTATGGTCAGTTAGAAATCACACAGCCCCCAGAGATGCATCCCCCCACAGCATTCCACTGCTCCCTGCTCCACTGGCCGGAAATGAAGTCAAGGATCCCCTATTGGCCTAACTGGAAGTGCCAGAACTAGATGCTCTGTGCAAGAATTCTGTTGTTTTGGTCTACTGACCTCTGGCACAGTGTCTATACTACATTACAGCAAATGTTTCATCCTTAGCATGCAGCCCCATACTTCTCTGTATGAGGCTGCATACGGCTGTGTCATTGAAAATGGCTACATGTGTCAGTGCTAACACACATGTCATAGGTTCGCCATTAGGGGCCTAGTTCCATACTGTTCTCAATAATGAATGTATCATTTCACAGTTCTAACAGCAGTATATTAGTTTCCTAATTTTCCAAAGTCCTTGCAACATTTACCAATTTATTTTCTGATCATTTTAACCAATCTGTTAGGTGTGAGGTTTTTAAATTTGTGTTTCTTTATCCAATAGTATGTAGAACAATTTTTTCTTATGACTCTGGATACTTTAAATTTCTTCCCCTAAGAAATGTGTATTTATATTCTCTGATCATTTTTAAAATTAAAAAAGCATTGGATTATGATAAATTTAATCCAGTTCTTTATTTATTTATTTGAGAAATGCGTTTTTTGTCAGAGACCCTAGCTATTATTTTCCCCCAAAATGTGTTGCTTCTCTACCAACCTTTGTTGAATTGGTTTTATCTGTATGAATAATTTTAATTCAATGTAATAAAATATTTATAACTTTTTCATGGATTCTACTTCTGTTTGGCCATAAATTCTTCCCTTTTCCATTAGTTTGACAGTTAAACTTTTCCATATTCTCCTAATTTGATTTGGTATCACATTTTATTTCTAGATCAAGCACCTAATTTGACTTTATCTTTCTGTATGATGATATTTTGGTCTTTGCCTACAATCTGCCATATCACTTTCCAGTTTTCCCACAAGTTTTTGCCGAATATTGAATTCTTTCTTCAAAAGTTTGGATCTTTGGGTTTATTGAACACTAAGTTGCTATAAGCATTACCTTCCATGTGCTGTTTACCTAATCTATTTCATTGGTCTACCACTCTATTTCTTAGCCACTACAAGAATGTTTTGATGATTACTGCATTGTATTTCAGTTTGAGTGAGGTGGAACCATGATGGCAAAGAAGGTACAAAGACCTATCTGATCTCTAACAAATGCCTAAAAACTATATTATAATGCTACAGAATAAATTCTGGAGCAGCATAACCCACAAAAGGAGTAAGTGAATTAATTTTTTACCCCAAAATGTCATGGAAGACTTGTACAAAGAGAGCATAGTTGAAGTGGACCATAGAACAGTGTAGTAGGGCAGTTCCCATCATTGCAACTTCCAAAGGCACAGGTGAAGCAGCATCAAAGGCTTCTGGCACTCTCAGCCACAGTTGGTATTGGGGGGGTCACACAACTGCTCAGAAAGATATAATAGGTGTCTTTTTGATGGTTCTGGGGGTAAGACTTCTATTATATTTCCTATAAACAGATAGAGGAAGCAGTCCTAAGCTTCATTCTCTGAGAGAGAAGGAGCACTATTACATGCTGGTGCTTGTGGCCACAGGGGAGCAGAGGACCCTACTCATACCTACAAGGTAGAAAACCCACAGACAAGAGCAAAGGTTTCAGAATTATTAAACATACCTCTTCTTACATAATATCACTTTAAATGAGCTAAAAACATATAGATTCCCAGAGGCAGCTCTAAAGGAATCTGTTAAAAGAATGTGCCACTTGGAACAATGATATTTTCACCATAGTTACAGATATTAAATTTAATATTTTTATTAATAGAAAAGAAAAAAATTGAAAAAGAGTAAGCATACAAACAAAAGAACTTTGAAAAGTTATTTTGATGACAGGGAAGTCTAAAACACTAACTCAAAAAAAGACAAAAAGGTCAATCAATATTGCTGCATCTACAGCCTCCAATAAGAATATTATTGGTCTCAAGCTAAAAAAATGAATAAACAGTGAGTCTCTAAATGATGTTTAACAATCAATTAAGAGAAGTAGAAGAAAATTGGGAAAAGAGGCCACAATAATCATGGGAAAAGATATTTCTCGATAAAGGAGGCACAAAAATACCTGAAGAAATTAATAACTTAAAAAACACAATAGGTCCATTGATAAATTAGGCACACAAATCCAATGAAGAGAATTCTTTAAAATTGGAAAAAAATATGAAAATGCATCAAAAAATAACTTCTTAAAAGACAAAATTGGTGAAATGGAAAAGGGGTATTCAGATTCACTGAGGAAAATAACTATTTACAAAGTAGAATTATTCAAATAGAAAAAGAAGTACCAAAAAATCACTGAAGAAAATCATTTCTTTAAAATTAGAATTGGACAAGTAGAATATAATGACTCTATGAGACATCAAGAAACAATAAAACAAAGTCAAAAGAATGAAACAATAGAAGAAAATGCAAAATATCTCAAGGAAAAAACAAATCACTTGGAAAAAATCCAAGAGAGATAATCTAAGAATTATTCGAATATGTGGAAAGTCATGATCAAAAAAGGTTAGACATCATCTTTCAAGAAATTTTCTAGGAAAAGTGCCCTAATATTCTATAACGAAAGGATAAAATAGAAATTGAAAGGATTCACCTCCTGAAAGAGATTCCAAAAGAAAACTCCCAAGATTATTATAAGCAAATTCCAGGATTCTTAGGTTAAAGAAAAAAAAATATTGCAAGCAGACAAAAACAAATAATTCAAATATTATATACTTGCATTCAGGATAACACAAGATTTAGCAGTTTCTACATTAAAGAATCAGAAAGGGCTTCCAAACAGTACATGGCATCTTCAAAAAATTTACCATATAATAGGGCATAAAAACCTCACAAACAAAGGTAGAAAAACAGAAATATTCAATGCATTCTTTTCAGGCCACAATATGATAAAATTATATTCAACATAGGACAGCGGTAAGAAAGACTAAAATTTAATTGGAAAATAAGTACTCTCATCTAATAAATTAATAGGTCAAAGAACAAATCATAGAAACAATCAACAATTTCATTAAATAAAATGACAATGAGGAGACAATACCAAAATTTATGGAATGCAGTTAAAGCTGTACTTACAGGAAAATGTATATCTCTAAATTCTTATATCAAGAAAATGGAGAAAGAAGAGATCAAATGAATTGGGCAATTAACTAAAAAAACACTAGAAAAAGAACAAATAAAAAATTTTCAATTAAATACAAGGTGGAAATCCTGAAAGTCAAAAGAGATATTAATACAATTGAAAATAAGAAAACAATTGAACTAATAAATAATACAAGCAGCTGGTTTTGTGAAAAAAATAAAGTAGTTAAATTATTGGTTAACATTATTTAAAGATTAAAAAATTATCATTATCAAAACTGAAAAAAGGTTAAATCACAACCAAAGAAGAAAAAACTTAAGCAATTATTAGAAATATTTTGCCCAATTTTATGCCAATAAATCTGACAATCTATCTGAAATAGATCAATACTGACAAAAATATAAAATACCTAGAATTATAAACAAGTAAAAAAATACTTGTTACCCCATCACAGAAAAAGATATTGAACAACTATCAAAGAATTCTCATGGCAAAAGGCCCCAAGGTCAGATTTATATACAATTGAATCTATCAAATTATCAATGATCTGCACTGTGAGCTGTTTTGCCCTGGGGCTAGGTCTTCACCACAGTAGTACAGTCTTGAAAGGGCCCAATTATGAACTTCTGGCTGAAGTCTGAAAGATCTTGCCAGGTCCTGGGACTTTAACAAGTGAATCTGAGGTACTCTTTTGATGGTTTAGCCCATGTCCTGAGACCCCAAAGTTAGCTCATGCCCCCTCATGGATTCTGGCATGGTAGGTGGGATGAGCTTGGCCAACACTCTTTTGTGTGCAGTTTTGTTTCTTTTTCCCCCTTATCCTGTGAAAATCAACTCTTTCAAGTTGTATTCAGCAGGAAAGCCAACTCATTCTGTCTTGTTATTGGTTTTTAACCACTTTTGTTTTGAGGTGTTTTTGAAAGATTAGTTTTAAAGGATTATCAGAGAGGTTTCAACTTTTGTTGCTACTGATCTGCCACTTTGCCTACCAAACTTTCAAAGAACAATATAACCACAATACTACATAAGTAATTTTGAAAAAATAGGGGAAGAAGAAATCCCATCCAAAACTTCTTTTATAATGTAAATATCATATAAATACTTAAAGCAGGAACAGCTAAAACAGAGAAAGAAAACTATAGCTCAATCTTCCTAATGAACATTGATGCAAACATTTGAAACATAATACTAGCAAGAGTAATATGGAATTATATTAAAAAATCATATACAATGGTTGGGCAGATTTTATATCTAGAATATAAGGATTGAAATAAGTACTTTATTTCACCTATAAAAATGGTAAGTTTATAAATTGATGTTCTCTATCTATGTCAGGCTAGAAGGCCTGAATCTGAGAAAAACACAATCTCATTGTTGTTTCTTGATTTTTAAAAAAGGGGGTGTTAATTTTAAAATGAAAACAAGGAAAGGAAGGAGGACCAAAGAGAATTTCCCTTACTTTATTTTCTAATTCTCCTCCCTCCAAACTAATAGACTCTCATGAATCTCTTCTTCTGGTCTTGAAACTATCTCACACTGTACTCTGTCTGTTCCCAAATTTTCCTAATCTAGCTTTCCTGACTATGGTCCCTCCAGAATAGTCTTGGTAGAGAAATACAGTTCAGTTAGTTTTGGTCAGGTGGTGACAGAATGGTAAAGTCACCCTCAAGGTCCCCAGCCAAGAGGCTGCAGGTTTCCTTCATGACAGACAGATATACTCTTCTCAAGTTGGTTTCTTCTCAGTAACTTAGTTGAAATTCAGAAATTGAAAGTCAGGAACATAGGAGGTAGGAACAGATGGAAATCCGGTTGATATATCTCTATTTGGAGATTAGATACTTGATCAGAGGGACCTCAGCTGCAGGGTCAAACAGCTTCGCACTAAAAATCAGTTATTCTCCCTCCCAGGAAGTGAACTCTCCCAGCTCCAGAGAGAGACAGGAACCAAAGAGATCCCTTTCAAGGGCTCTTGTCCTCCTTATATAAAATTCCTCACACTCCATAGAACTCTTGTCTTGTGTCCTTCCCATGCGCCATCTTGATTGCAAAAGCAAGCCTCTGCTTTAGCAAAACTTCCTTTTATATTCTATATTTGAATAGGATAGTTCAATATTAGGAAAGCCAGCAGCATAATTGACTATTTGAGTAATAAAAGTAATAGAACCATATCATCATTTCAATGGATGCTGAAAAAGCTTTTGACAAAATATAGCATACATAGGTTCCTTAAAAAATCATTAGAAAACATTGGAAAAATTTATCTTCCTTTAATGTGTTAAATGATATCCATTTAAAATCATCAGTAAACATTATATGAAATGGGAAAATAATAAAATCCTTCACAATAAGATCAGGGGTGAAGTAAGGATGCCCATTAACACTAATACTATTTAATATTGTAGTCAAAATGCTAGCTATAGCAATAAGATCAGAAAAAGAAATTGAAGGAATAAGAATAGACAATGAAGAAAGGAAGTTATCACTCTGGGATGGCTGGGAGAATGGCAATAGGAAGTACTTAATTGTATAAAGCTGATTATATTATTGATGAATCATCTGATATATTGCTGATCAAGGTTTAGTCATTAACAACGTGGACCAAACAGGCCCAACCTAAAGTCAAGGTTATCCTGCTGAATGACATGTTTTTGGTCTTCTTGGTCAGTGAAATTCAGGAACAGGGATTGATGAAATAGATTTGTAGTTGGTTGCTAGTTGATGATTGAATAGAGCACACCTCAGCCTACCCAAAACACCCTTCACCCTAACCAAAATATCTCATTACTGAGATGCAGATAGCTTCAAATCCAAAACCAATGCAACCAATATTAGTAGGAAAATAGCAAATTTGGAGAAAAATCTTTAAGAATTTGTCTCTGAAAAAACCCTTATTTTTCAAATACATAGCAAACAGAATGAAGTTTATAAGAATGAATAACATTTTGCAATTGAAAAATGGTTTAAAAATATAACCAGGCCATTCTCAGAGGAAGAAATTAAAATTTCCCATAGTCATATAAAAATGCTCCAAGTCACAATTAGAGAAATGTTAATTAAAAGAACTCTGAGATACCACTTCAAACCTGTCCAATTGGCTAACATGGAAGAAAAAATGATAATTGTTGGAAGGGATGTGGAAAAATTGGTATACTAATGATTTGTTTGTGGAATTGTGAACTGATCCAAACATTCTGGTGAACAGTAGGGAACTACAATCAACAGGCTATAAAACCAAGCATTCACTTTCATCCAGCACTATCACTACTATATCTATATCCAAGGATATTTTAAAGGCTTGTGAAAGGAGCTCTCTTGCAGTTGTCCTGGATCTTAATTGTGTAAGCCATCTCTGGAAAGCAGTGCTGCAGGTGGCCACCTGCAGGCACCATACTGAGCTGGGAATCAGAGAACTTGGTCTCTTGGGCTCCAGGCCCTTCCTGAACTCAAAGCTGCTCCTTGACTGGCTCTAATTTGTGTTGCCCAATCATGTGGTTAGTGGGGACCCTGAGGAATCTAGGACCTAATGAAATAGAAGTAACTCAGTTGTGAACTTTGAGTTAGGCTGAAAACCTTATTTATCTTTCTCTTTAGTAATGAATATTTATAATTTAATATAAAGTTTCCAAGATTAATTTTCATTTATAACAAAACAAAGAGTAAAGGACACAGTCTCCAGGACAGAGCTTCATTAAATAAATTCACTTAATGGAGTATAGGAGGAAAGGACCATTAGCAAGGAGACTAAAGAAGAAGCATTAGACAGGTAGAAAGAGAACTAGTTAAGACTTATGCCATGAAAATCTAAAGGAGAGAATATTTAAAAGTAGAAGGAAATTTGAATTCACATCTTCTGACTTTAGGGTCAGTGTCATATTTAGCTTACATGGCTAAAAATAATAAAATGTTGATAAAATGAGAGAGTTTGCTGATGCTTCCTGTCTAAACAATGTAACAATATTTCTATTCATTTTAACTGGAGAGCTAAGTGAGCGATTAGTACAAATGTGAATAGCAAGTCAAAGTGGTTTTTAAATGTCATGATTTCATGGATTAGAAATATTATCAGAAAATAGAAGAATTACCAAGGACAACAATACGGGCATTCAATGGACACACTCCAAACAGCTCGAGGACTTTGACTTCGCAGATGACATCTGTCTCCTTTCTCACAAGCAGCAGGATGCGCAAGCCAAACTTGCACGACTCTCTGAAGAAGCTGAGAAGACAGGTCTGAAGATCAACAAGAGGAAGACCGAGGTGATCATAGTCAACAGCAAACAGGACCTGCCAATCCAACTACAGGGAGAAAACATCAAGGAGACGGATCACTTCACCTATTTGGGTAGCATAGTCAGTAAAGACTGTGGAGCAGATGAGGACATCAGAAACCGAATCAACAAAGCCAGACAGGCATTTAACACCCTGAGGTCTGTCTGGATCTCCAAAGCACTGTCCCTCTTCACTAAGCTCCGAATCTTCAATACCAACGTAAAGACCGTCCTCCTATATGGGTCAGAAAGCTGGAGAGTGACGAGCGCTAACACCAACAAACTCCAGGTCTTTGTTAATAGATGTCTACGTCACATCTTGAACATCAGATGGCCTGAAAAGATCTCCAATGCTAGTCTCTGGGAAAGAACAATCCAGTATCCCATTAGTCAGGACATAAAGAAACGTAAGTGGAGATGGATAGGACATACGTTACGAAAACCGGAAGACAACGTAGCCAGACAAGCATTGAGCTGGAACCCTTCAGGGAGGAGGAAAGTTAGAAGACCAAAACAGACCTGGCGAAGATCTGCTGAAAATGAAACAAAAACGGTCGGAATGACATGGGCCCAGCTGGGGGAAGTTGCCCAGAACAGAGTCCGTTGGCGTGAGATGGTTGCGGCCCTATGCTCCTAAAGGAGTCAACAGGAATAATAATAATAATAATAATAATAATAAATATTATTTCCACAGAGCTGGTAATACATAGCTCATCAGTAGTGCTGTCAGTCTGGTCACCATAGATCCACATTGGTGAAGCCATGGCAGGTGTTCAGAGCCCACACTTGGGGAGTTGCTCCATTACCCCTCTTCCCAGGGCCTGAGGACATTTTTTGCATGCCTCACCCCTCTGTCCAGCCACCCAAAGTAAGCACTTTCTCCCTCAACTCTCTCTAATAACCTGGGGCTCACACATGGTTTCACTTTGTCCTCTGGGCACTCAAACTGGGAAAAGGTTCACCATCCCTGCCATAGAGCATCATTGAATTAAATGTAAGATTAATTTCTTTGGGCATTTTATTTTTAAAAAGATCAAAAATTATCTGAAGGTGGGAATCAGATTTATCAACAGAAGTCAAATTCTAATGTTCTTTAATTATAAGAGAATCATGAAATCCTATAAACCTTTATACTTGGAAGGGCCTTCAGATGTCATCTAGTGTCCTTTGCCAGAAGCCTGGATCTCTTCTGCTATAAATCTTATAAGTAATCAATGAGCCTTGAATGCTTCTAGTTAGGGAAAGCCTCTTTCTTCACAATTAAAAGAGCTGCCTGGATCTTAACTGAATCATACAGCCCTCTTGTTGTAAGTGGCTACTACACAATAATGATGATGATCTAATAATAATAATAGATAACAAATATATCCTCTCATCTATGTGCCTTTGCAGAAACGGGGGATGAAAAATTCATCTTTCTCAAATCAACGTACGTTTTCAAAGCATTTTATACAGATTTATAGAAATAAACTTTGGTTGGGACTAGAAAAATAATTACTAAAGCACCTGGCATACAATAAGTATTCAATAAATGTTTATAGACTGACTCACTATTTCCTACCATTCTTTTGTACTTTTGTATTATTTTATATAATACTAATTTATGGATTTTAGGTACTATTTCTAGATGCTAAGCTTCTTGTGGCCCACATCTCACCTTAATTTTGTATCTTCTTCAGGTACTACCTAGCACAGTTATTTGTACAAACTGGGTGCTTAATATTTGTTTAAAATTCTCAAAAAAATGGCATAACTATGTGTTTAGTGGATAGAAAACTAGTTCTGGAGATGGAAGAACCAGGTTTGAAATTTAATCTCAGACACTTCCTATGGGTGTGATTCTGAACACCAAATGATTATCTTTTACTGCTCTTCTGTCTTGGAACCAATACTCAGTATCAACTCTAAGACTCTAAGGTAGTGTCAGGTCCTATGCTAAAAACAACTCACAATTATCACATTTGATCCACAAAACTATCCTGGAAGTTCTTGTTAAGCACTATTATTATTTCCATTTTACAGTTGAGGAAATTGGGGCAAAGAGAGGTTAAGTGATTTATAAAGAATCACATATCTAGTAAGTGTCTAACCTGGATTTTAATTTAGATCTTCCTGACTAGAGGCCTGGAATTCTATCTATTTTATCATCTAGCTGTTCCTTCTAATACACATACATTTTTTGTCACACTCGATTTCATTTTTTTAGAAAACACACTCTACTGATGCAGATCTGTCTGCACCTTATAGTCCTAGAAAGTTCAGAGATTTTGAATAATCTGTACATAGTGTAATGCAAAAGATGCAAGAGAGATGTTGCTCTTGCAGAGGGCCAACTGAAAACTTCTGGCACTTAGAAACCTTAGAATTCTGAGAGAAAGTTCAGTTGGTCCCTGATGCTTGAACAGAGTGAAGGATCAACCAGAGGTCTATTTGGGCTTTCGGTTTGCTTTGGCCTTTGCCTTGTCTTTGGACAATTTGTACCTAGCTAATTTCTCTGGACCTCTCCCTGACCTTCTCCATATTATTTTCCTGTTTTCCCTGCCTGTTTCCAGGGGCTTTGGGAGGCAGAGTGGCTTTTGGACTTTTAGTGAAAAGACTTTGTGGGTTTAGTTTTCCCCAATAGGCAAGTAGGATATCCTTGATTTCAAACTATCCCTTTAGTATACCCTCTACTTTAAAGCAGCCAGATCTTCCCAGGCTGAGAAAGCAGGTTCTCTCTTAGTCTAATCCATTCCTGTGACCTTCCCCCATCTTGAGTTTTCTCCCTAGCGGCTGTCAAAAACCCCAAACTCCTCTCTCCTTCCAGACCATCCCTGGAACATTAATAACCCCCTTGTTACCTAATCAAACCCTCTGGAGAATCTTTGTGTTGAAGAAATTAGGCAAGGGTGAAGGGGAAGGAATAATTATCTTTATTTCTTGAGGGAAACTGGAGGCATCCACCTTGGGAGGAAGTAGTTACCGGACACTTCCTCCTGAATCCCTTTCCTTTCACTGACAGGGAGGAGCCTTGTGATTCCTCCTTTGAGGACTTGAGAAACTGACAAGAAAGCCCTCAAGTCAGATTCAAACCACTGTTATCTGGCCCTATTCCTTGTGTCTGTAAAAGTATCTTTCCTGCCTGTAAGGTTTCAGCCTGTTTTCCCTCATTATCCTCTGTCTCTAGCCTGAGTGTCTAGTCTGTGTTAGCTGCCTCTCCTGAACACCTCTCCTGTACCCTTACCATCCAAACACCACCTTGTCCATTCCTCCTTAAACTCAGCCATCCTTTTCATTCCTCTCTTATCACCACAATAACATTTACCCCTCCATCACTCAGCAAGGAAAGGAGAACACCCCTGAACTTTAGTGTACCCCCCTTTTTATCCATTACAATAGTCACATGACTACTAAATTGAAGAAGCAGAGATAAAATTCAGGACTTTGGACTCCAAATATTTTTTTTTTCACTAATAACACAGCTTATTATTTCAAAGTGTTTGCTAGGACCAAAGGGTAGGTAGGAGTGCCACTGAAATGTTTTAAACAACTATATTAGTTTATTCTATCTAATTTTGAGCTTTCTAATAATTTGTAATTTTCAGTTATTTACCCAAGTTTGAACTTTGTGAACCAAGCTGAAATCACATAATCACACTCTTTCACACAACATGCTATCAAATAATTTCAGAAAATCATACCCCTATAAAGATAAGATAAAGTTCCATAAACTCTCCCCTCCATACCAGTCTACCTACTCCTACTCTTTTCTTCTCAAGTAATAGTAAGGTATTAGAATGAGAGATTTACTGTGAAAAGGGGGAAGGAAGAGGCAGAATGAGAAAAATATCTTTCACAGAAGCACTTAGGGAAGATCTTTTTATTTTAAGAGGAAATAGAGTTGGTAGGAAAAATGATAGGATGGTAGGCATTTCTTGAACTTCAGTATCATCAGAATTGGTTCAAATGAAGAACAACTCTAAGTTGGGTATAGAACTCTATTTTACCTAGTAGGGAAACAAGAGGCAAAGGAAATAAGAGACATGATATGTGAGGTTGACAAAAGGGAGGGCAGATTAAGGAAGGCAGTGGTCATAAAAAATAACAGACTCTGGAGAAGGGAAAAGATAAAAAAAGATAAAAATTAAATAATATATATACAAGAAACACATTTTAAACACCAAATAGCACACTGTTAAAATAAATATGAGGTTGGAGTAAAATCTATTGTGTTATAAGAAATGAAGAGGTGCACATTTCAAAAATAATATCTAGTAATATCTAAGATTCAAAGTGAAATAAGGAAAACCAAGAGATAATTTTTCAATGTAAAGGCAACATTGTAGTAATGAGCAACTGTGAAAAACTTAGCTACACTTATCAATACAATAATCTAAGATTATTTCAAAGGACTTCTTAAGAAAAATGCTATTAGTCTTTCAGAGAAAGAACTGATGAACTCTGAATATGAAATATACTCTTTTCTCCTTAGTTGTCTTGTGTTTTTTCCCATATAATATGGTGAATATGAAACTATGCTTTACTTGATTTGACATATATAACTGATATCATATAAGTTGCCTTCTCAATGGGGATCAAAGGTGAGAGAGAGTTAGAGAATTTAGGACTCATTTTAAAAATGAATGTTAGATAATAAATATTAAAAAACAAAAAGGAAAATGAGGTATTAAAGGGCTAGATAGGAAAAAAATCATCTTTTTTCTCATTTCTCATAAAAAACCATAATGTTCATTTGCAAAATAACATCCAATAATTCCTCAATTGTTAATATATTGACAATTTTCTTATTACTTCACAAAATAAAAATCTGCCATTGATATTCTTTTTTAAAAACTCTTACCTTCTGCCTTGGAATCAATATTGATTCCAAGGCAGAAGAGTGGTAAGGGTTAGGTAATGGGGGTTAAGTGACTTGCCCAGGGTAGCACAACTGGGAAGTGTCTAAGGCCAGATTTGAACCTAGGACCTCCTATCTCCATCCACTGAGTAACCCAGCTGCCCCCTATAGATATTCTTTAAAATTATATTTTCTTATTTTTTCCATTATGTAAATGGCCTCAAATTATGATTACGGAATCCAAAAAGACTTTAGAAATCATTTTGTTACATTTTCATAATTAATTATAGAAGGAAATCTAGAATAACTCTGCTGAGGCCTATAGGAATCTCTTTTTGCTTCTATAGCAGGTATAAATTACTTACCCAAGTGAGGAATTCAATGAAGTGTGAATGATCTTGGACCTGAGAATTCTAACTGATGTTTTTCCTTTCCTTTTCCTGTTTTCTTCTTTTTCCCTTATCTCACATCACTCAGCTGTCAAATCTGATGGAATTTTTATAGTCCTCATCCCTTCGGGAATTTTTCTACTCAGTAAACTTTTTATTCCTTTGGACACAATTCTCTTATTTCTCCTCTTTCTAGTCTATTTAATGTTACTTTTCAGTCTGATTTTCTGGTTCATTACCCATATCATTCTTCTTAACATGATGAGCCAAAGTTCTTTCCTGTCTATTTCATTTTATTCTAAAGTCTCTTACTTTGTCACATTCTCAGCTTCCATGACTGAAATTAACTTTATACAGATGACTCCAAGATTTCTATATACATCCCTAGTTTCCATCCTGAACTCCAGACTTGAGTGATCATTACCGTACTGGATCCTCAACATGTCCAAAACATATCAAATTCACCATTGCTAAAACAAAACTTAATATTGAATGCCAAGTTATTTGTGCAACTTCTGAATTCCTCATTTTCTTCAAGGGTACCATCATCCTTCCAGTAATATGGTTTTGCAACTTTGGGATAATAGCTGACAAGTTATGTCACCAAGAATTTTAAATATGTTTCTTTTTCTGTGATAATGCTAGGAATATAGGTAACGGATTAAAGAAAATTAAAAAAAAAAACACTCCCTGCTCTGAGTTGGGCAGATTTGGGAAATGAGTATAAGAATGGGTAGTTTAGGCATGTATTTAAATAGAAAGTCTTAGAATAATTCACTAATAGGAAAAGAGATCTTCCAGAATTAGAAGGAAAGTCATGCATGATATTAAAGTCCAGTGAATCATCACATGGAGGCAATCAGTGGGAAATTCTTATTGATTCTACTTTTATCTCTCTGTATCTATGTCTACCTCTTCTTGATTCTACCTTTATATCTATTTCTTTATTTCCATGCATGACATTTAAATAACACAGCAGCCTTGAAGACCATGACTATTAATTTCAAACAATAAATAGCTATCATAATACCATTTTCCATCCATATGACTATTGACTTTTGTTTTCATTTAGTGCAATTTAAACTATCATTTTTAACTAGAAACAGTTTGACATGTGATTATGTGTTTATGTTTATTTTTTGTTTTGATTTTTGCATCATGGTTTTCCTGTCATGTTTGACAGTAACTGTCCTAATATATTACTCATGTCTTTGGCTTATTCTCTTCATTAACAAATTCTACTATTTTTCCAATGTTATTCTATCACCTAACAGATAATACAGAGCTCTGGTTCACCTATGATCTTCTTCACATAAACCCTCTTTCTCTTCTCTCTACTGAAAAATAAAAAGCTATATTCTGAATTGACTCCTTGTATATCTTATTGTCATTGCTAGTACAGAGAAAGAACTTAGATTAGAAGTTAGGTCCTCTGACTCCTGCCCTAATATACTTTTTTTTTTAACCCTTGTACTTCGGTGTATTGTCTCATAGGTGGAAGATTGGTAAGGGTAGGCAATGGGGGTCAAGTGACTTGCCCAGGGTCACACAGCTGGGAAGTAGCTGAGGCCGGGTTTGAATCTAGGACCTCCTTTCTCTAGGCCTGACTCTCACTCCACTGAGCTACCCAGCTGCCCACTCCTAATATACTTTTAACTAAACTATATACCTCCTAAAAGCTCATCATCTCCTGGAATTCTATGAGTTACATAATTTGACTTTGATACCTCCTCAAGTCCTTTATTTTTCTTTTAATATTCATTTCACAAACATCAGATATTATAATAATCTCCATTACAGTTCAATATTTCCAATTGGCTTTGTCTTGCATTCTCAATATGAGAATGAGGATGAGGATGATGAAGAGAATATTATTTTTATTGATTATTATAATTATTTTTAGTAGTGCCTCTGGTGAAAAGTTAATAGAATAGTCCTTGATTTTAAACATTATGATATATGGGGGAGAGAACTATTTTAGTATATAGTCTTTTTGTTGAGAAATCTGTGAAGCTTTTATAGTTTGATGACAGATTCACTGAATATTAAGTGAAAATGCCAGATTTTGCATCCTGCTTTTTGTCTATTTTATCAATGTGACCTTTCAAACAAATTCCTTTCCCTCTTGGCTTCAATTTTATCATTTCCGCAATGAAATGTTGAAATAAATTATCTGCGAACTGCCTTTCAACTCTAAATTTCAATAATAAAAACATATGGAGATGTGTATAGAAAGTCAGTTATACAGGTAGTAAGATCACATATTTTCTGTTTTAATAATAGGTAGCAGTTATTAAGCAGAAAATGTAAGAAGTATACTGATTGCTTAGTGTGACTGAAAATACTCTCTTGTATCAATACCTGACAAGGTTTCTCCAGAGAACATGAAGCTTCTTTTACTGGATAGTTAATATGCAATAGATAGAAGTGAATGTTACTCCATTCCAGAGGAAAAATTGAACCTGCATGAACTTAAAGGAAACACATAATGATAAGCCACCTTTTAAATTTTAAACTTTATTCTTCTAAGACTACCTCCTCAGTTATTGAATTCATTTTTTTCTGGAAACTTTCCCCTGGAATGTCCCCATTAATTTAGGAAAGTTAGTAATACAATGATGTCCAATGATAGCTTTTTAATATTCCACTGATTAATATAGCAATGCTTTTTGAAACTTCAAAAATATATCCCTTTAATCATATTATTTTTCCTCAAGAGAACACATTCTCATTCTTGCTTTTTGACATTTTATTAACTTAAAGAGTATGGTAATATAATTACTATTGAGCTTTTACCAATTTAACATTTCTCACTGCAATGGCCATGGTGAAATGAAAGTAAACACATTTTTAAGGGAATTTCATTTCATTAAAGAAGATGTTGGTGTTCACCTACTAATTTGTTCTCAGACTCATGTTTAATAATGGCATTATTGGGAACCAGTCAAAAATGAGAAGGAAAGATGATTTAAGAACTTGAGAATAAGACATATGAGAAATGTTTTAAGGCACAGGGATTAGTTATTCTTGGAAAGGAAAAGCTGAGGGGCAATGGAATAACCATTCTTATGTATGGGAAAACAGCTGTGATTGAGATGCTGTGAACCCGCGGTTATCCATCACTGCTGAAGTAAAAGCAAAGACATATGAGGTGTAGGGGGCATGCAGATTAGGAAAACTTCCTTGAGAGGAATAGAAATGTGATTGAGGGCTCTCTTTTCATGAGTACTCAACATGAGCTATTATACACAGTAGTACATTTCTCTGACAAAGTTTTATTAGTTCTTTCTTGAAGAAAGTAGGGTGGGCCAGAGAAACTAAGGGTTCATGTATTAAAAGAAAGGTACCTGAATGTGAGCAAAGAAAAAATCAATTAGTAATTTTTACTAATTAATTTTAATTTAGACATGTATTTTTGCATGTATATAAATGCATGCCTATCTATAGATTAAATACAAAACTAGTGTACATATACAATAACAATGTTTGTCCTTTTCATAGATGGATGCTTTTATTTTATTTAAAATATTTATTTATTCATTCTTTAAAAGATGACTTTCCATTTTTACATGATTCATTTTTTCCCCTCCCTTTTCCCCTTCCTCCTCCCAGAGCTGACAAGCAATTCCACCGGGCAGTACAAATGTTGTCACTTGATATTTATTTCCATATTATCCATGTTTGCTATAAAACAGTTTTTGAAGTCCTAAATCCCAAATCACATACCCATATATACATATGAAAAGTGATGTCATATGTTTTGCCATTTCTACTCCCATAGTTCTTTCTCTCAATTTGGATAGCGTTCTTTTACATAAATCCTTCAGGAGTGTCCTGGCTTGTTGCATTGCTACTAGTAAAAAAGTTCATCATACTGGATTGTACCATAATGTTTTACTTTCTGTTTACCATGTTTTTCTGGTTCTCCTCATTTCACTCTGCATCAGTTCACTGAGGTTTTCTCAGTTCATATGGAAAGCTTCCAGATCACCAATCCCTAGAGTGCAGTAGTATCCCATCATCAACAGATAGCACTCATTTTCCAATTTTTGCCTCCACAAAGAGCGTGGCTATGAATATTTTTGTACAAGTATTTTTCCTTATTATCTCTTTGGGGTACAAACCCAGCAGTGGTATGGCTGGATTAAAGGCTATGCATTCTTTTAAATCCCTTTGTGCATAATTCCAAATTGCCCTCCAGAATGGCTGGATTAATTCTCAACTCCACCAGCAATGCATTAATGTCCTCATTTTGCCACATCCCCTTCAAAATTTATTATTGTGCTTTGATATTATGTTAGCCAATCTTCTAGGAGTGAGGTGGTACCTCAGGATTGTTTTGATTTGCATTTCTTTAATTATGATAGATTTAGAACACTTTTTCATGTGTTTATTGATAATTTTGATTTCTTTATCTGAAAATTGTTTAGTCATGTCCCTTGACCATTTACCAATTGAGGAATGGCTTTATTTTTTTTTTTGTATAATTGAATTAGCCCTTTATAAATCTGAGAAATGAGTGTTTTGTCAGAGGATTTTTTTATGAATTTTTTTTGCCAATTTGTTGGTTCCCTTCTAATTTTGCTTGCAATGGTTTTGTTTGCACAGAAACTTCTTAATTTAATATAATCAAAAATGTTCATTTTATATTTTATAATGTTCTCTATTTCCTGCTTGGTATTAAATTCCTTCCTTTCCCATAAATCTGACAGATACACTATTCTATGGTCATCTAATTTGTTTATGATTTCCCTCTTTATATTTAGGTCATTTACCCACTCTGAGTTAATCTTGGTATAGGGTATAAAATGTTGACCTAAGTCTAATTTCTCCCACATTGTTTGCCAATTCTCCAAGCAGTTTTCATCAAATAGTGGGTTCTTGTCCAAAAAGCTGGGATCTTTGGGTTTATTGAACACTATATTGGTACTGTTGTTTACTCCAAGTTTATTCCACCAATCCACCCTTTTATCTCTAAGCCAGTACCATATAGATTTAATTATCACTGCCACTGCTTTATAGCATAGTTTGAGATATGGTAAAGGTAGGCCTCCATCCTTAACATTTTTTTCATTATTTCCCTTGATATTCTTGATCTTTTGTTCTTCCAGGTGAACTTTGTTATAATTTTTTTCTAATTCTATAAAAAAGTGTTTTGGTAGTTTGATAATTATAGCACTGAATAAGTAAATTAATTTAGGTAGGATTGTCATTTTTATTATATTAGCTCATCCTACCCATGTGCAATTGGTATTTTTCCAATTGTTTAGATTTAGTTTTATATATGTGAAGAGTGTTTTGTAGTTATATTCATGTATTTCCTGAATTTGTCTTGGCAAGTAAGTTCTCAGGTATTTTATATTATCTGGAGTGATTTTAAATGGAGTTTCTCATATTAAATCTTGCTGCTGGGTTTTGTTGGAAACAAAGGAATGTTGATTTATGTGGCTTTATTTTGTACCCTGCAACTTTGATAAAGTTACTGATTATTTCTACTAACTTTTTAGTTGATTTTCTCAGATTCTCTAAGTATACCATCATGTCATCAGCAAAGAATGATAGTTTAGTTGCCTCATTGCTTATTTGATTCCTTCAATTTTTTTCCTCTCTAATTGTTATTGCTAGCATATCTAGTACAATATTTAGTAGTGGTGATAATGGGCATCCCTGCTTCACTCCTGATCTTTTTGGGAAGGCATCTAACTTCTCCCTATTGCAGATGATACTTGCTGATGGTTTTAAATAAATATTGTTTATTTTGAGGAAAGGCCCTTCTTTTCCTATGTTTTCTAGTGTTTTCAATAGGAATGGGTGTTGTGTTTTGTGAAAGGCTTTTTCTGCATCTATTGAGATAATCATGTGATTTCTACTAGTTTGATTGTTGATATGGTCAATTATGCAGATTGTTTCTTTATATAAAACCATCCTTGCATTCCTGCTATAAATCTCACCTGACCGTAGTGAATAATCCTTGTGATAACTTGTTGTAGGCATTTAGCTATTATTTTATTCAGTATTTTTGCATTTATGTTCATTAAGGAGACTGGTCTATAATTTTTCTTCTCTGTTTTTGGTCTTCCTGGCTTTGGAATCAGTACCATATTTGTATCATAATTTTTTTTCCTTCTTTGTCTATTTCATCAGAAATTTCTAGATATTTGGATTAATTAATCTTTAAATGTTTGATAGAATTTACTTGTGAATCCATCTGGCCATGGTGATTTAGCTGGGTTAATTTAAATAGAGAATGTAATAGTATTTTAAATATGTGTACATAATTAATGAATATAGGAATAGAGACTATACTTGTGATCTTATCAGCATAGTGAAATCTCAAATATGGATATTCCCTTGAAAACTGAATGTGGGAGACTTTTTAAATTACTCTACTAATAGCTAGAACTCTCAGATTAACTGACAAAACCAGGAGTCACAAAGCCAGTATATGATAGAGGTCAAAATTAAATTAAAGTCTTTGGTATTATAAGGCTAAGTGCCTCTATTTAATAACATATACAACAGATAATGTTTTCTATGTATCCCTAATTTGCTTATATTATCACCCATCTTGGTATTGGGTGTTACTTCTGCTTAATTTTTACCAAACTACTTTCCAATTTTTCCAGCAGTTTCTGTTGATCACTGTGACATGAATAAGTAAAATAATTTAGGTAGAATTGTCTTTTGTATTATATTTGCTCAGTCTACCCATGAACAATTCATATTTCTCTACTAATTTAGATCTGGCTTTATGTAAAATTTTTTTGTGATTTTGCTAAAAAAATTGAAGTGACTCTTTGCAGGTAAAATCCAAAATGTTTTAACTGTCTGTACTTCTTTTAAATTGAATTTCTCAAATTTGTTTTGTTGGTAATTTATAAAAATAATAGTGCTTTATATGGAATTATTTTATATTGTGAATATTTTGTAAAATTGTTACATATTCAATTTTTTATTGATTCTCTTCAAACCTCTATCTTTTGAAAAGATGATAATTTGCTTCTACATTGCCTATTTTTATTCCTTCAACTTATTTTCTTCTCTTATTGCTATATCTAATATTTCTCATAAAATATTGAATAATAATCAATAATGAACATGCTTGCTTCATCCATGATCTTACTGGGAATACTTCTCCTTTAATCTTTACTATCAGTGAGTCTTCTTTGAGGAATGCTCCATTTATTTCTAATGTTTTCAATAGGAATGGCTAATGTATTTTCCCAATTTTTTTTTCTACATGCATTGAAATGATTATATTATTTCCCCTTTATTTACATTGAACCAGCTCTGAATTCCTGGCATAAAAATCCTGTCATAATATATCAACTTTGTGATAAATTGTTATCATTTAGTTACTAGCATTATTTTATTTTTTTAATTTACTATTCATTAGTGAAATTGGGCTGTATTTTTCTTTCCTTATTTTTTTTCTCTCAGATTAAAATAACAAAAACACATCTGTTTCATAAAAGAAATTTAGTAGGACTCTTTTTGTGACTCTTTTTCTTTTTTTAAAATAGTAGAACAGGATTAGTTGTTCTTCATATTTTAGTATAATTAACTGGTAAATCCATCTTATATGGGGATTTTTTTCCTTAGGGAGCTCATTTATGGTTTGATTGATTTCCTTTCCTAAGTTAAGGTAATTTAAATATTATATTTTCTACTCTGTTAATCTGGACAATTTATTTTTTGTAAATATTCATCTATTTCCCTTATATAATCAGCTTTATTGACAAGTAATTATAAAAAATAACTTCTAAAATTGCTTTAATTTTTTCTTCATGGTGGAACATTCACCCATTTTTAAACAATGATAATGGTCTTTTTACTTTCTTTTAATTAAGTTGACTAGTAGTTTACCTATTTTCTTGTTTTTTCCATGAAACCGTCTTTATGTTTATTAATTAGCTTTTAACTTTTAATTTTATCGATTTCTCCATTGATTTTCAGGGCTTCTATTTTGTTCATTAATTGGGGATTTTTAATTTATTGGTTATTTTAAAAATTTTTAGTTGTATACACAATTTGTTGTTCTGCTCATTATCTCATTTATTAGTATAATTTTTTAGAGATATATTTTTGTAAATATTCTTTTTGGTGTTTTCTGGTATTTTGGTGGATTTTTGGTGTTTTGGGAATTATATTAGGATGTGATCAGTGGATTCTTTAAATTTACAATTTTCACTTTTTTCTTAGCTATCTGTAGAATCTTCCTATATAGTTTCTTGAACTGTGGAGCTTAATCTCCTATTTTAATCCTAGATTTCAGATAGACCAGGATGATTAAATTATCTCAACTTTTTTGGATAAACTTTAAGATAGAAAAATGCCACATAAAGTTCAGAACATGTGTTTTTGGATTTTAGACATTTAAATTTCATGAAAGTAGACCTTTATCTTAATTGAATTATATTCATACATCTGCTGATTAATACAAAATTCACTATGAAAATTGCATTTATCCTTAAATAATGTAGGAGATCAAGAATTGCTTATTTGGTAATTATATATAAAAGACTCTTGCTTATGGGAGCTAAGTTAGCAGAGTAAGGAAAAATTGCAGCTCACCAAATCCACTTCCTGATGACCACAGAAATTAAAAAAAATGCCTCAAAATAAGTGGTGGAGTAGTGGAACCAACGAAAGACATAGTGAAGCAGCCCTTTGGCCTAGAATAGCATGCAGGAGTAGCAAGGTCATATTTTATTGAGATAGGAGGGGAGAACTATGCCTGGTCTGGAAATGCAGGAGCTCAAGTGCAATAAAGACTAATCAGGGGGAAGAAGCACAGCAGGAGGAGAGAAGAAACAAAGACAAGACAGTAAAGATTGCAATGAGAGGAATGTGGCCCAATATAGTCTATGCAGAGTGTGTAGCCCTGCAGAGCCCAGTATAACTTAGTACATACAATAGTAAGAGGAATTAATCCCAATAAGATGGAATTGGAGCAAGAGAGAGCGAAACTCAAAGCTATCCAATCCAAAAAGCATCTACACCAGTCATGGGCAACCTTTTGAACTTGGTGTGTGAAAATTCACCAAAAAACTGAGCATAACTCGGGTTGTGTGTCACTTCAAAGAAAAAAACAACATAATTCTGAGATATTTATAGTTTAAATAAGAAAAATTTATAATTGTAATATATAACTATATTTAATAAACCAAAAACTAATTATTTAACTCACCTGCTTAGGGACTTTGTTCATCTGTTATTTGCTTTCTTTTGTTGATCTTATTATTATTTAACTTGAGTTAGGTGCTGACAACTAAGATAAGTGAGGGGGAAGGAGAACTCTTTAACTAACCTGCCTATTAGTGGCTTTTTTGTTGCTGAATTTCATTGGCTAATGAAACTTAATTTAGCCACTAAATCTTCAATTGAAGATTGTTTTTTTGTACACTTCAAGCCCAAGAAAGAACTACTAACTTCATCTGTCAATCTGTTTCATTTGTGGTTGAGATATTATTTAACACTGAGAATAAGGTGTCACAGAAGTATGTAGAGAGAAAAATTGTGAGTAAAGTCATTGCTATATTTTTCAGGGTACTAAAAGTATCTGGTAATTGGTTCCAGGCACTCCAAATTTCCTGTTTGTAGTGGCACCACTCTTGAATCTCCAAGCAGCACCTTTCCAGATTCTCAAGCTTTGACCTCAAGTCAACAAATACCTGAGTCCAGATGCTATCTTGAAATTCTGCAAGTTGCATCTCCAAGTCATCAATTTGCATCCCTTAGAAACCATTTAATTCCAAAATACTGCAGACTACTACATCAGGTTACTTAATTATTTTCATTTTCTGTTGTGTAGCTTCTAAATTGAATAAATCTATCCCTGAACTGGTGAAGTAACGAGTCTAAAACATATTGGTACTTTATATGCAAGGTTTCTACTTCATTTTATGCAGCTGCACTGGCTTTCTCCAAATACCTTGTTACTCGAGGAAAATACTTAAAATTTTAATTTCTACATCTCCTTTGAAAATTGTAAGTTTACTTTCAAAAGCTTTTATGTATCCAAACATAATGTCAATACTTTTGCCTTTTAACTTTAAATTCAGTTCATTAATATGAATGGAGAGATCTGTAAAAATGATCAGGGTGTTGACCCACTTATCATGATTGAGCTGAGGAAAGTTTCCCAGATCCTTATCCTCAAGAAATACCTTAATTTCTTCAAAGCACTCCACAAAATGCTCAAGAACTTTTCCTTGGCTCAGCCATCTTACATTATTGGTACATCAGCAGTCCACTGTAGGTGGAATCAACCTTCAGTGAAAGAGCAGAAAATTTTTGTTTGTGAAGGGGATGAGCAGCAATTAAATTAACTATTTTTGTAAGAATTGACATTAAGTCATTTAAGTGGGTGAATCCTGCCTTGGCACATAAATCCTCCTGATGGATAATACAATGAAAAGGCACAGTCTGGTGTCCAATAGCTTCCATAAACAACTTGACAAATTCAGCATTTTTCCCACCATATTTGGTGCTCTATCTATCACTGACACAACTTTAGAGATATTAATGCTTAGGTCATGGAATGTTTGTGTAATAATCTTACATATTTTGCTTCATGATGTACTTATTGGCACTGATACTAACTTTATCAATTCTTCTCTCATTGTGACACCATCAGAATATCAAACAATAATGGCCAACTGAGCATGTGATGTGACATCAGTAGTTTCATCAAGAGAGATCAAAAAATATTTACAATTACTTATGTCTCTCTTTAGTTGATGTTGTACATTTGTGTTCAGTGTCATTATTTGGTTTATTATGATATTTCTACTGAGTGATAACTCAGATATCCTCTAAATAATTTCATCTTTATTCTGAATATTGTGAAATAGAACTGGTGCACATCTCAGGAGAGTTTTTTTTTAAATAAATTCTCCCTCACTGAGTGCTTTTCCATGCTGAGCTATGGAGTGAGCAATGTTCAAATTTGCAGATGTTAAATTTTTAGAGCCTTTTACCAATTTAAGGATGGAATTAGATTGGTTCTTATAAAGGTGTAGCTACCTGGAAATGTATTCCTTCCTTTCATCCTCACTTTTTCAAGAGCTGGGAATGATTAGTTTCAAAATGTCTATTTATATTCCACATTCTGCTTATTAGTGTTTCAGTATGTAGAATGTAAAATGATCTGCCACTTTTTTCTATAATGCCATACATCTTGGTCCATGTCTCTGGAAAAAAAGTGGCTACTGCTACTACCACTTCCTTTTCTTAACCTTGGCTTTTTATATCTTTGGCAGGCAATGACAGAAGATAGAATTTTAGATAGCCTGTTAGCCCTGCAGGCAATTAGGTTTTACTAGCCTAACTGACCTCAAGATGGCACATGTAACTGGCTTTTAGGAAAGGGCAGGGTTAATAAGCAGAAATAGGGGTTAATAAGGATGCACAGTAGTAAGAATGGTGAAATGGAGTCTGCATTACGCTACAAGATAGTGTTTCTTATGTAAATTAAGATGACTGGCACTATTTCTAATGGCAGGAAATGGCATCCATGACATAGGCCCTCACCTCTCCCAGGTTCCCAGTCACTTATCTCAGTAATGATCATCAGTTAGAAATCCACAACACCCCAGAACAGTAGATTGCATGATGGTTGCTGTGGTTATGGGTTTCTGGCAGTGGTGATCACAGGGCCCCCAGAGATGCATCCCCCCACAGCATTCCATTGCTCTCTGCTCCTCTGGCCAGAAGTTAGGTCAAAGGTCCCCTAATGGCCTGGAAGTCCCAGAACTAGATGCTCTGTGCAGGAGTTCTGTTGTTTTTGCCTACTGACCTCTGGCGCAGAATGTCTACACTGCACTACAGCAAATGTTTTATCCTTGGCATGTGGCCCCATACTTCTCTGTATGTGGTTGTATGAGACCTTGTGTCATTGAAAATGAATATGTATATCAATGCTGACATGTGTGTCATAGATTTGCCATCAGTGATCTAGACAGAATATCTACCAGGCTCCTTATAGCAGGTCAGCCAGCCTGACTCTGCAAAGTGTTTAATCTAGGACTGCAACAGGCAGCTAAATTGACCCCAGGAACTGAAATGCACAACAATTCAAATGTTGGGACAGTACTCCCTACACCTTAGGAATAGAACTATGATTCAATATATAGATAAAGTAATGAAAAAGGGCCCTTTAAATACATAAAAGACAAACCAAAAATCTGAGGCTGTAAACTATTACAACCACAGAGAAAACTAAAGTGAAACACATATTAAAAATAACAAGCACAGAACAGACAATATTAAAATGAAAATATGAGAACCCACATATCAGGCTTAAAATCAACTCCTGAAAGACCTCCATAAAATGATGAAAACAAAATTTTATTTAAAATAAAAATTAAAAAAAGTCAATAGATTAGAGTAAATATTCACTGATGAAAATAGCTCCGAAAAGGGAAGTACACAACCTGAAATAAGAGACTAACTCAATATAAATATAGGTACAAAATCATAAAGAAGAAAATGGCTTCCAAAAAAATAGAATTGGACAAAGTAAGTAAATGACTCCATGTGATATCAGTAAATAAAGTAAATCTTAAACAATGAAAAAAAGAATTAAATCTATAATATCTCATGAGATAAACTGATCTGGAAAATACTTCTAGGAGAGATAATTTAAGAATAATTTGACTACCTTATAACCATGATTTAAAAAAAGAGCTTGAACACCAAATTTCAAGAAATTATCAGAAGAAACTGCTCTATTGCCTTTGAATGAGAAAGGGAAATAGCAATTTAAAGAATCCTCCAATCATCCCATTAAAGATATCACAAATTAAAAATTCACAGGACTATTATAGTTAAATTCCAGAATTTGCTGACCAAGGGGAAAATACTTCAAGCACCCAGAAAAAAAAGTTAATAAAATACTATGCAGCGCTACAGTTAGTATTACTCAGGATTTAACAGCGTGTACATTAAATGGCCAGAATGTGTAGATGATATTCTTCAAGACAAAGGATCTAGGTCTACAATCAAGATGTCTTTCCCAGCCAAACTGAGCATAACTCTCCCAGGAGAAGAAATTTACCTTTAAGAAAATTGAGGACTTCCAGGTATTCCTGATGACAAGACCAGAGCTAAAAATAAATTTGATGATAAAACTTGATACTCAAGAGATGCATAAAATAATAAACCAAAAAGAGAAAATTCTGTAGACTCAATGGGAACAAAATAATTATCTTCCTCCATAGGGAAAGTAATAACTAGAATACTTAAGGTATCTATGATACAAGACTTAGAGTATAAATGGCGATAAATGGTTTATATTACTAGATAAGAATGTGATTACACTGAGAGTAAGGTTTGATTATGCTCTCTTCCTCTCCTTCTTATGATATTATTCATCCCCTCCCCTTCCCACGCTCTCTTTGTGTGTAATAGAATATCTTATTTTTCTTATTTACTCGGATTTTTCTTGGTGTCCCCTACTATTCCTCCCCTCTTTCCCACCCCCCATGTCTTCTTAGACCGTTTAGTATCCTGTCCTCTCCCTATGAATTATTCTTCTGGTTGCTATAAAATAGTGAATATTATAATAGTGTATAGAGTTCACTACAGAGAATTATACATAGCATTTCTCCACCTAGAAATACAGATAATTAGATCTTATTTATGCCCTTAAAGAGTCAAGCTTAAAAGACTATGAGTTTTCTTTCTTTTCCCTCTGTTTCTTATTTACCTTTTCATCTTTCTCTTGATATTTGTGGTTGAGGTTCAAACTTTCCATTTAGTCCCGGTCTCTTTTGTGCAAAAACTTGGAATTCTTCAATTTTGTTGAATGCCCATACTTTCCCCTGAAAGTATATGGTTAGTTTCGCTGGGTAGTTGATTCGTGGCTGAAGGCCCAGCTCTCTTGCCTTTCTGAATACTGTATTCCAAGCCTTTGGGTCTTTTAGCGTGGAGGCTGCCAGATCCTGTGTGATCCTTATTGGTGCTCCTTGATATTTGAATTGTCTCTTTCTGGCTTCTTGTAAGATTTTTTCTTTAACTAGAAAGCTCTTCAATTTCGCTATTATATTTCTGGGTGTTGACTTTTCTGGGTCCAGTGTAGAGGGTGTTCTATGGATCCTTTCAATGTCTATATTGCTCTCTTGTTGTAGAACTTCAGGGCAATTTTGCTGAATAATTTCTTTAAGTATGGAGTCCAAGTTTCTATTAATTTCTGCCTTTTCTGGAATACCAATGATTCTCAAGTTGTCTCTTCTAGACCGATTTTCTTTGTCTGTCACTATCTCATTGAGATATTTCATGTTTCCTTCTATTTTGTCAGTCTTTTGACTTTGTTTTATTTGTTCTTGTTGTCTTGAGAGATCATTGGTTTCTAAATGTTCGATTCTAGCCTTTAAGGACTGGTTTTCGGCTTTAATGTTTTGGTTTTCGGCTTTAATGTTTTGGTTTTCCTTTTCAATCTGGTCATTTTTGGTCTTCAGTTGTCTTGTCTCACTTTCCAATTGTCAAATTCTGCCTTTTAAACTGTTATTTTCTTCCCAGATTTCTTCCATCTTCCTCAGCATTTCATTTTTAAACTCTTCCGTAGCTTGTGACCAGCTTTCATTTTTTTGGGGAGGTTTGGATTTTTGTTTTCCCTCCTCTGTTGTCTGGATTTTCTCTGTGTAGAAGTTGTCCAGTGTTCCAGAGTTTCTCTTGATGGTCTTTTTCTTCTGCACTTCCTTATTGCTGGCCATTGTTGGCCCCGCCCCTTTTCAGCTTTGTCTTTGCACTCAGGGTCTGCCTGGGCCTTACAAGCTCTGGGCTCTGGTCTCCTTGTCCTGGGGTCAGGCCTCCTGGTAGTTCCCAGTCTGCCCCTCTGCCCGAGGTTCCTTCAGCAGTCTTTGGGGCTGCTTCCACTGCTGCTCTCGGGTCTGCACCGGGTCCTCACTGGAGGTCCAAGCCTGGGCTGGAGATCGTTATTCAAGCCTAGGGCACTGCCTTTGCCTGCGCAGATGCTCTTAGGGCGCTGCCTTCACCCATGCAGAAAGTAGTGAAAGTCCATGGGCTGGAGATCTTTATTCGACCTGAGGCGATGCCTTCAGTGCTTGGGAAAGGGAGTGTTTTAGAGGCCTTTGTCCCAGCCCTAGGAGTTGCCTTCACCTAAGTGGATGCTCAGGGAAAGTCCGTGCGCACCCCCAGCCACCTGGGGTTCCTTGTCTTGCAGCACACAGGTACAAGCCCCAGGGCTGCCAGTGATTATCTGGTTGCCCCAGTCCTGTTTTCCCACTTGTGCGTTGGCGTTGTGCAAGGTGTGGGGGGTGGGGGGTGGGGGAGGGGCTTCTTCCTCTGGCGTTTTAGTGAGAGCTGTTTCACCCCTTTATAGTGTGGAAATGCCCTGATTCTGCATACCTTCAATGCTGCGCCCTGTTGTGGGGTTCCTTCGTTCTTCTGGACTCATTTTTATTTCCCCTTGAGGAGTTCTGTATGCTTCGGTCAGGAGAGATTGAGCAGCTGCTCCTTACTCTGCCGCCATCTTAACTGGAAGTCTCTAGATAAGAATGTGATATCTATCATAAATGAGTTGTGGTAACTAAAGTTTTTAGAATATTTAAAGCAAGCACTGAAAATATTTAAGAACCTTATTACTATTAGGGCAGGAAATAGAAGGATAGATAAACTGCAGGAAGTTAATTAAATATGGGAAGGCATGTGAGAATAAATGCAGTGGAGGAGAAGATAGGGGTGTGGCAGGCAATGCTCAAACTTTACTCTAATCAAAATTCGCACAAACCATAGAATAATATTTAGGTTAAGTTGACTCTAGAAACCCTTCATACCTAATAGGGAAGTAAGAAGGAGAGGAAGAATAAAAATAGGCAGGAATGGAAAAATGGGAGATGGAATGTGGGAGATGGTAGTAAGAAGCAAAACATTTGTGAACAGAGAAGGCTGAAAACAGAGATAAAGAAAGATAAACAGGGAAAAATAAAATGGAGGAAAACATATAGTTAATACTCATAAATGTGAATATAAATGGGATGAATTCACCCATAAAATGGAAAATGATAGCAGAGTGGCTCAAAACCCAGAAACTAACAAAATGTTTTTTAAAAGAAACATATTTAAAGCAGGAAGCACACAGAGAGTTAAGGTAAATGACTAGAGTATAATCTATTATGCTTCAGTTAAAATTCAAAAAGCAAGGGTAGCAATTACAATCTTAGACAAAACAAAAGCGAAAATTGTTTTAATTAAAAGAGATAAGGAAGGAAATAACATCTTGAAAAAAGGAAGTGTAGAAAATAATTAGATATGAAATAATGCCCACATCAGAAATATCCAATTATACTCAATGCTTAGAGGATTAATTAGGATGACTTTTTATTTATTTTTTCATTTGAATCAAATAATAGTTGAAGTGAAAAAAGAATTATTAAAGTCTCCTCCCTCTACCATGTTATTCCCTCACATGAGATTTCACTTCCTTACAATTGATAGTGATATTCTTCCCTTACAATTCAAACTCCAAAGGAATATTCATCAGTAAATATGGAATGAATGATGTGATGCATATTATGTATAGAGTTGAGGGAAGAAGTCACACTTCCATTTAGAAAATGCCCCTTTCTTATTGATGACTAGGAAAAAGCCCATACTGTTTTACTTAATGTGTGCCTGTGTTAAAAAAATCATCTCTATAATTTGATTTATACAGCTGATTTATTGTTGCTAAGGAATCATAGCACTTGAAAAATTGTATTCCTTAGATACATAGATACTTAGATTATTTGGAAATTTAATTCATTCATTTTAGCTCCCCTTAACCTATTATGCTGTGTGTGTTGTGTGCGTGCGTGTGTGTGTGTGTGTGTGTGTGTGTGTGCATTTATGCCCACAGAGGCAGAGAAGAAAAAGAAAAAAATGTCAAACACTTTAAAATTGTATCACCATCAAGAAAAATCTTGATTGAGGGAGCATCTTATTGCAACACTGAAATAAGGAAGAAAAAAATCTCTTTGCTTATGAAATAGAAAGGATGAAAAAAACCAAAGACCTCCCTCTAGGTCTTTGCTATTTTGTCTATTGTAAATGTTAATAACTTCTTTGTTGATGCAGAAATACCAAGTTTGACATCTGCTAAGCCATATGAAGTAACTTGGAATCCACTGTGTGCATGTGTCCATAATACATCATTGTGGAGGATGGGGGTGGGGTGGGGATTGGGAAACTAATGTACAGGTGTGGGACCTAGTAATCACACAGAAGCAGGTAAAAAAAGACTGAAGGTGGCATTACTCACTGCCATAGAGGTACTGAACTTCAATATCTAGGCATGAGAAGAGTTCCCAGAAGAATTTCTTCCTTGTCTATTACTCTGGAAGATAATGGTTCATCTGCCTCTTATCTTCCCTGATCTGCAGATTCCATTTATGGCAGATATAAAGTAATCATGAAATGCTTATTCACCTGATAAAATACCACTTTAATAGGCCCTTTGAATTACTTTTCATCTGATGCTGTGTATAGACATACATGGTTAAGAAGTATTCCTGTCAAAAAGTAAAAAAAAAAAAATCAAATGTTAGTCATTGACTTTGCATTGCTTCAATTTCTTCCTAAAGGAAGAAAACAATAATTTGTATTGGGCATTGTGATATATATTAGAAAAATACACCTGCATGCACATACACACATACATATGCAATTACATGAAACCACCTTCCATGGAAAACACACGATGGCAATATATTAGAACATGTTGTCTATGCTATAAATGCATTGAAAAGCATTTTTGGGAAGGTAAAGGTTTTTTTTTATGTGAGTGAAGTCAATATATTTTATTTTTCCTTAGAGAAATTATTTTTAACATTTATCATATACTGCCACAAGTTCACATTTCTCTTTTTTCAAGGAGTGTAATACCCAAATAATTGTTTTTTCTCATATTAAAGAACTTGAATATACATGTAGATATCACTTTGAACAATCTTGATTCTTAATTTCTCTCTTCAGTTCCCATGATTTATATCTTCACTCAGTTTCTCTCAGTGGTGCTATCTTAGATGTCATTATCAGAGTCTAAGGGTTTCAGGAGAATACATTCAAATAGTTAGGTACAAACAACATATATACAGAGAAGATTGGTGATAATCCCCAAAGGATGATATCATAATTTAAAGAAGATTGGTAAATAAAGGAAACTAGTGATAATGCTCAGAGTTGGAAGATGAAGAGTCAAATGGGAGGAATAAGCAGAAGCTAATGCAGTGCAGCATAGACTATGTGGGAAAGAGAACAAAAAGTCTTTGAAGGCTGGTAAGGTAGGAAGGGGTCGGATTATGTAGTTTTAAAAATCCAAATAGATAATTCTAACTTCCTTTTTCATATGAGGAAACTGAAGCAGAAAGATGTTAAAGTGATTTTGAATCTCATAAGTGTATGAAACAAGATTTAAATTCATATTGTCCAGGCTCAAGCAGTTTGTCAACTATGCCTTATGGTCATTATATTAACCTACTGAATTACAGCTATATGTGGGTTTATATATATACACACACACGTATTATATATATTATAAATAAATAAGTAAATAAATAAATAAATGTGTGTATGTATATATGTCTTCCAAAATCACAATGAAAGTAAAAGGGAAATGTTTTGTGAAGCTGTGAAGTTTGTCCTACTGACCCATTTTCTGGGGGTGGATAGCCAACTGTACTTACTATTAATTGTCACTATACATTTTTCCTGATACTTCTTTGGAACAATGCAGGCTTCCAGCAGCATTAGATAGAATAGATATTGTAGCCAAGAGATTGCAACACAGAATAATTCTTTAAGAACTTTCTGTGGACCAAAAAAAGTATATAGGACTTAATAGCTAAGTTAAAATGATTCTAGGCATAGCACTTTTTAAATATAATTAAAAATATTAAATCTAATCATAAAAGGAATATTTTCCCCTTGTTGCCTATATAACCAAATTTATAAATTGCCTACATTGAAAAGATAATATATTTTTAAAAGGTTAATTAATACTGTGTTAAATTTGGTTAATTAATGCTGTGCTAAATATTAATGAGTTAGAGTCTCTTAATGTATAAAGTGGTCAAAATTTAGTCTGAACCCTAAAATTTTGAGTTTTCCATTAGCAAGTAGAGTTTCCTAGGTCTGTAGTTACAATTAATTATATAAGACTAATCCCCAGGTTATAGAACTCAATCCTCTTCTTAATGATGTGTAGAACAATTGCCTTGACAATATATGTCAGTATCTCAAAAGTTTACAGACTAGAACTGCTTAAAATCTCACCCAACTCTTGCCTGCTATATTTTTTATAGCATTCATTTTTTAACATTGTTTAAAGAAGATAATTATCCTAGGGAAGTCAAAAGAAGTACAAATACCCACAACCTTCAACTACTGAATCATATATTGCCACAAAACATTGCTGCCCATGTTTTGCTAAACTCCAACCATGGGTCATTACCAACATCCACCTTTTCTGCTGCTATTGATTTGCTATTGGTGGTCAATGGAGGACTTCATGCTGTGTGAGACCACTCTAAAATTGTGTTATTTATTATCAATAGGGACCCTGCCACTTTGTGACAACTTTTTATTCTTACCTAATTAACTTACACTCTACTTGGTGACTATTCAAAATATTTGCTTCTCTTCTCTATTTTAGTTTTTCTTTTTCTCATCTAAGGACCTTATCTTATACTGCATTTTTTGAACATGAAACTCTTGGAAGATATGAGGCCTAAACAATAAAAAAAGTATTTAAATCAAATAGACCAAATGATTCTTACACATACATTAAAAGTCTATTGGTGATCACTGGAGAACATCATGATATGTGGGACCACTCTAAAGTTGTGTTACTTAATATCAACAGGGCCCCTGCCATTGTGTGACAATCCTTTTATTTTTCCCTAATTAAATGTAAAAGATATAGGTATTTAAAGAAGTTTTTAATAATTGTTGTGTATGTAATGGGATTATTTGGAAGTATCGTGAAGACTCTGGACTCTTTTCTCAGAATGACATTTTTCAAAACATGAAATAAATTAATAGAATAACAAATGATTCCAATTATATTGAAATTATGTATATATATGTATGTGCATATATGTGTATATATGCATACATATATATGTATATATATCTGCATATATATATACATATATATATATATTTAAATAAATAAATTCAAAGACCACAGGACTAGAATCCCACAATATGGAAACTTATTTTTTATGTGTTAACATAAATTTTAATAATCATTTTCTGACATTTTGTGATCATTATTCTCTCCAACCTTCTCAACTCTACCTAACTCCCTAAAATGCCAGGAAATAAAATACATGTTGTACAAAAGCTGTCATATGAGACATACATGTATGTTTATTGGGTTGTGGAAAAATACACATATTGTTTACATTAGAGAAAAATTAATATAGAAAATAAAATGAAGAACAAGAATCATCATTCTGAATTCAGACTCCATCAATTCCTCCCAAGCAGTTGAGAGATTTTTTTTATTATGAATCTATTAGTATTCTCTCGGTTCCTGCATTGCTGAGAGAAATCATGCATTATTTCATAGAAGTCTTTCCAGGTTTTCTTTTGTGATTGTGTTCATATTTCTTATAGCATAATCATATTCCACAAAAATCATATACCACAAATTGTTCAGTCAACCTCCAATTGATGGACAATTCTATAGTTTCTAGTTCTTTGCAACCACAAAAAAGAACTAGCAAAAATAGTTTTTTTTTATTTTTTTTTCGACCATTTATTACTATTCATTTATAACATGGTTACATGATTCATGCTTCTCCTTTCCCCTTCGCCCCCCCTCACTCCCCCTACCCATGGCCGATGTACATTTCCACTAGTTTTGTCATATGTCCTTGATCAAGACCAATTTCCAAATTGTTGGTAGTTGCATTGCTGTGGTAGTTTCGAGTCCACGCCCTCAATCATGTCCACCCTGACCCATGCATTCAAGCAGTTGTTTTTCTTATATATTTCTTCTCCTGCAGTCCTTCCTCTGAATGTGGGCAACGTTCTTTACCATAAATCCATCAGAATTGACCTGGGTCATTGTATTGCTGCTGGTACAGAGGTCCATTACATTCAATTTTACCACAGTATATCAGTCTTTGTGTACAATGTTCTTCTGGCTGTGCTCCTTTCGCTCTGCATCTGTTCCTGGACGTCTCTCCAGTTCACCTGGAACTCCTCCAGTTTATTATTCCTTTTAGCACAATAGTATTGCATCACCCTCATATACCACAGTTTGTTCAGCCATTCCCCAATTGAAGGACATACCCTCCTTTTCCAATTTGTTGCCACCACAAAAAGCTCAGCTATAAATATTTTCATACAAGTCTGTTTATCTATGATCTCTTTGGGGTACAAACCCAGCAATGGTATGGCTGGATAAAAGGGCAGGCATTCTTTTATAGCCCTTTGAGCATGATTCCAAATTGCCAGCCAGAATGGCTGGATCAGTTCACAGCTCCACCAGCAATGCATTAATGTCCCAATTTTACCACATCCTCTCCAACATTCATTACTCTCCCCTTCTTTCATTTTAGCCAATCTGCTAGGTGTAAGGTGATACCTCAGAGTTGTTTTGATTTGCATTTCTCTAATTATTAGAGATTTGGAACACTTTCTCATGTGCTTATTGATACTTTTGATTTCTTTACCTGAAAATTGCCTATTCATGTCTCTTGCCCATTTATCAATTGGGGAATGGCTTGATTTTTTATACAATTGCTTTAGCTCCTTGTATATTTGAGTAATTAGACCCCTGTCAGAGTTTTTTGTTATAAAGATTTTTTCCCAATCTTTTGTTTCCCTCCTGATTTTGACTACATTGTTTTTGTTTGTACAAAAACTTTTTAGTTTAATATAATCAAAACCATTTAATTTACATTTTGTAATTTTCTCTAACTCTTGCTTGGTTTTAAAGTCTTTCCTTTCCCACAGATCTGACAAGTAAACTATTCTGTGTTCACTTAACTTATTTATAGTTTCCCTCTTTATATTCAAGTCATTCACCCATTCTGAATTTATCTTGGTGTAGGTTGTGAGATGTTGATCTAGACCTAATCTTTCCCATATTGTTTTCCAAATTTCCCAGCAGTTTTTGTCAAATAGTGGATTCATGTCCCCAAAGTTGGGCTCTTTGGGTTTATCATACACTGTCTTGCTGATGTCATTAACCCCAAGTCTATTCCATTGGTCCTCCTCTCTATCTCTTAGCCAGTACCATATTGTTTTGATGACTGCTGCTTTATAGTATAGTTTAATATCTGGTACTGCTAGGCCCCCTTCCTTCACATTTTTTTCCATTATTTCCTTTGATATTCTTGACCTTTTGTTATTCCAAATGAAATTTGTTATAGTTTTTTTCTAATTCAGTAAAGAAGTTTTTTGGTAGCTTGATAGGTATGGCGCTAAATAGGTAAATTAATTTGGGTAGAATTGTCATTTTTATTATGTTAGCTTGTCCTACCCATGAGCAATCAATGGCTTTCCAATTGTTTAGATCCAGTTTTATTTGTTTGAAAAGTGTTTTGTAATTGGGTTCATATAATTGCTGTGTTTGTTTTGGTAGGTAGATTCCTAGGTATTTTATATTGTCTAGGGTGATTGTGAATGGTGTTTCTCTTTCTACTTCTTGCTGCTCTAGTGTGTTGGAAATGTATAGAAATGCTGATGATTTATGTGCATTTATTTTGTATCCTACAACTTTGCTAAAGTTGTTGATTATTTCTACAAGCTTCTTAGTTGATTCTCTAGGATTTTTTAAGTAGACCATCATATCATCTGCAAAGAGTGATAGCTTAGTCTCCTCCTTGCCTATTTTGATACCTTCAATTTCTTTTTCTTCTCTAATTGCAACTGCTAGTGTTTCTAGTACTATGTTGAATAATAGAGGTGATAATGGGCATCCTTGTTTCACTCCTGATCTTATTGGGAAGGCTTCTAATTTATCCACATTGCATATGATGTTTGTTGATGGTTTTAGGTATATACTGTTTATTATTTTTAGGAAAGGTCCTTCTATTCCTATACTTTTCAGTGTTTTCAATAGGAATGGATGCTGTATTTTGTCAAAGGCTTTTTCAGCATCTATTGAGATAATAATGTGATTTTTGTTTGTTAGACTGTTGATATGGTCAATTATGTGGATGGTTTTCCTAATGTTGAACCAACCTTGCATTCCTGGTATAAATCCCACCTGATCATAGTGGATGATCTTCTTAATTACTTGCTGGAGTCTCTTTGCTAGTATTCTATTTAAGATTTTTGCATCTATGTTCATTAGGGAGATTGGTCTGTAGTTTTCTTTCTCTGTTTTTGATCTCCCTGGCTTTAGAATTAGTACCATAATTGTGTCATAAAAGGAATTTTGTAGGACTCCTTCTTTGCTTATCATATCGAATAATTTGTATAGTATTGGGATTAGTTGCTCTTTGAATGTCTGGTAGAATTCACTTGTGAATCCATCAGGCCATGGCGATTTTTTCTTAGGGAGTACTTTGATGGCTTGTTCAAATTCTTTTTCTGATATGGGATTATTTAGGTATTCTATTTCTTCTGCTGTTAATCTAGGCAATTTATATTTTTGTAAATATTCATCCATATCTCCTAAATTGTTATACTTATTGCCATATAATTGGGCAAAATAGTTTTTAATGATTGCCTCAATTTCCCCTTCATTAGAGGTGAGGTCTCCATTTTCATCTTTGATACTATCAATTTGGTTTTCTTATTTCCTTTTTTTATCAGATTGACCAGTACTTTGTCTATTTTATCTGTTTTTTCAAAGTACCAGCTTCTAGTCTTATTTATTAATTCAATAGTTCTTTTACTTTCGATTTTATTAATTTCTCCCTTAGTTTTTAGTATTTCTAATTTAGTTTTCATCTGGGGATTTTTAATTTGCTCACTTTCTAATATTTTGAGTTGCATGCCCAATTCATTGATCTCTGCCCTCCTTAATTTGTTAATATATGCACTCAAGGATATAAATTTCCCCCTGAGTACTGCCTTGGCCTCATCCCACATAGTTTGGTAGGATGTCTCATTGTTTATAGTGCCTTTAATCAGGATGTAATGACCTTCCATATCTTTTTTAATCATATCTATTTTTACTTTGGCTTTGTCAGAAATCATAATAGCCACTCCTGCCTTCTTTTTCTCATTTGATGCCCAAAAGATTTTGCTCAAACCCTGAACCTTAAACTTGTGTATGTCCACCTGCCTCATATGTGTTTCTTGTAGACAATATATGGTGGGATTTTGGTTTCTAATCCACTCTGCTATTTGCTTCCTTTTTATGAGTGAGTTCATCCCATTCACATTCAGAGTTATAATCATCAGCTGTGCATTTGCTGACATTTTCGAATCCTCTCCTCTTCCTACCCCCTTTTTCCTTATACTTTTTCCTTTTAAATCAGTGGTTTGCCATTGAGCCGCTATCCCTTATCCCCTCCCTTGATTAACTTCCCTTTCTACCCCCTCCCTTATTTTTCCCCCTCTTTTTGTTTTTAAAGGCCTTATGAATTCCCTCCCTCTTCTCCCTTCCCTTTTTTTGACCTCCCCACTCCCCTGCTCCCCTTGGTTTATCCCTTCTAACTTTCCTAGAAGGGTTAGATAAGAGTTTTATGTCCAAATGGATAGTATAGCTACTCTTCCCTCTCCGGGTTGATTACACTGAGAGTAAGGTTTGATTATTACCTCTTAGTGCTCTCTTCCTCTCCTTCTTATAATAGTATTTGTCCCCTCTCCCTCCCATGCCCTCTACCTTTCTACCTTTTAAACAGTTATTTTCTTGCCAGATCTCTTCCATTTTCCTCAAAATCTCAGTTTTTAACTCTTCCATAACTTGTGAGGAGTTTTCCTTATTTGAGGAGGGTCTCGATGCTTGTTTGTTCTCCTCCTCTGTTTGCTTGGTTGTCTGGATTTTCTCTGTGTAAAAGTTGTCAAGTGTTAAAGACTTCTTTTTCTTGTTGTTAATCTTTCTCTTCTGAACTTCCTGAGACTGAGTAGCCATCATTAGCCCAGCAGCTTCTCAGGTTTATCCTGGCGCTCAGGGCCTGTCCAGGGTCAAGCCCCCTGGTGGACTCCCTTGCTTGATCATCTGCCAGAAGTTTCTTTACAAGTCTCAGGGCTCTGATTCCACAGTCCTATACCCGTCTGCACTGGTTCCCCACTAAGGGTTTCAGAGCTTTAGCTCCTGGCTGTGTCTGCCTCCACCCAGGCCTCCGCCTGTGCCTGCTCTCTGAACCCATGCTCTGCGTCCTGTGTCCTCTCTCCGAGCCCTGCTCCCACGCTCAAATTTTGTGTGCTTTCGTTAGGTTTTTGGGGTCCTAAATCTTGCTGCTGTCAGGAACATGCCCCGGAGCTGCCAATGACTCGATGGGTGCCCCAAACTTGCTCTATTTCTTTTTAGCTGGCTTCGGTGCTATAGGTGTTGTGTGTGGAGGGGGTGTGGTTGGGGTGGTTGCTCAGCCCGCGATTTAGTGAGAGCTGTTTCACCCCTTTATAGCATGGAAATGCCTCGATTCCACGTACTTTCCATGCTGTGCCCTGTTGTGGGGTTCCTCCATTCATCTGGACTTGTTTTTATGTCCCCTTGAGGAGTTTTGTGTGTTTTGGTCAGGAGAGGTTAAGAGCTGCTTCTTACTCTGCCGCCATCTTAACCCGGAACCCCCCAAAATATTTTTATGAATACATCCTTTCCTCCTATCTTTGACTTCTTTGTGATATAAACCTAGTTTGAGTATTGCTGGGTAGAAGTGTATGAACATTTTTATGGTCCTTTTGTCATGGATCCAACTTGCCTTCCAGAATGATTGTATCACTTCATAGTTCTACCAACACAGTATTAATGTCACATTTCCCCCACATCTCCTCCAATATTTATCACTTTCTTTTTTTCTCACATTAGCCAGTTTGATAAGATTGAAGTGATATGTTAGAGTTGTTTTCATTCAAGAGAAGTCACTTAAAATATTTTCTTTTATTTTGTGTTTAGGTAATTGTTTACATTAATATATAATTAAAGGCAAAATGGCAGTAGAAATTGAGAAACTAAATCAGGGAGATAGAGTTGGAATGACATTTTCAAGGTCATTAGAATCTCTTTCACAATATCTTAGGATCTCTGAATTTATCTCTGTTCTTTTGTCTCTGCTTTGTGTCTTTATCTTTGTGTCTGTCTCTCATTGGAGACAAGTAAGTATACATACTAATGGATAACATTACCAAAGAAATAATACAGAGGAGGAAATAAGAACATATATGTTGAGTCTTGGAATGTGTTTAAATGAATGTGTGGAAATAGAAAGTTGATTCATTAAATGGGGTCAGAAAGGAAGAGTAAGAAGTAGGAAAGGGCAAATTTACTGAAGACAAGGGAAAATAAAACATTATATATATTGTTATATTCAAGGAGGACACTACTATCTTTTGATGTATATGAAGATGATGTAGAAAGAGGATAGGATGGTACTTCTCCTTTATAACAGTTGCCCAGGCAGAATCCTTCAGGTCAAAGTGGTTTATCCCTTCAGGACCCACCTGGGGTTAATTGATATTATTAAATTGGGCTCTTCAGCTGGTTTAACATTGGTAATCTGACTGCGTTGGCTCCCTTCCCAAAATAAGTTATAAACTGATTTCAGGAAGGTACTTTAAACTTGAAATATATTTGGTAAGAAAGATAATGATAAAGGATTGAGGTATTAGGAGACCCTACTTTAAATTGCTACTAATGAATCTCTTAACTGCAGGCAAATGAAGGAATCAAGATGATAGCTTCTCTCTGTCTGGTCCAGCCTGGCCAGGGCTAAACCAGAGTAAGTAAACTGCTGTGAAATCTTTAGCTTCTTCTCTCGATCTTAAGCCTTAATTGTTAAGATATATCCACCCTTTCCACCCTCTTCTTCTTCTCCTGCCCACTTCCCGGATCCCTCCCGGGCCCTGGGAAGCCTAGATAGGTAAGATGATGAAAATCCTAATATCTAGGGGCAGTAGACACAGAGATGGTGGTCAAGTACAAGTTGATAACGGTACAGGAAACACAGGAAGAACTTGCAGGGTAGTGTTTGCAACTCTATCTCCAAGATCAGGATCCACACTGAACTCTAGCCTCAGGACAGAAAAAAAGACACCAGAACCTCTTTCAGGGTTCTCAACTGCTCTCCCTCCTGAGTCCCGCATGCCTCTCTGGGAACATTCTATCCAACTGACTTATCTGTCAATCAAAAGTGAACTTCAAGCTCCCAGAGATTCAATATAACAATATAACTATATAACTATATATAACTATATATAAAACTATAACTATATATATAACTATAAATATATATATATATAACTATAAATATATATATATATCCTAAAGAAAAGTCCTAAAGGAGAAAGAGTGAGAAAAGGTCATTGGGTCTAATAACAACAACAACCACCACCACCACCACCACCATAAAGGTTAGGATTTACATAGCACCTACTCTTTGACAAGAATGTGCTAATCACTTTATAAATATAATGTTATTAGACTCTCATAAAGAATTATCAGTAACTTGGAGACAGAGGTTTTAGTAAGTATTGAGAATGGAAGTCTGATTAAAGTGAATGGAAGAGCAATTATGATATGAATATATGGAATAAATAAATCTAAATTAATCTAGACAAAGTAATGAAGGAGAGGAACATAATAGTTTGCAGATAATATGGAGAAATGTATGAATCTAAATTTTATTAGATTGAAATTTTGGTTATAAT
>NC_058131.1:191893611-191930908 GCF_016433145.1 Gracilinanus agilis | reverse complement strand
CTTCAGGGCAATTTTGCTGAATAATTTCTTTTAGTACGGAGTCCAGGTTTCTATTAATTTCTGGGTTTTCTGGAAGACCAATTATTCTCAAATTGTCTCTTCTAGACCGGTTTTCTTGGTCTGTCACTCTCTCATTGAGATATTTCATATTTCCTTCTATTTTTTCGGTCTTTTGACTTTGTTTTATTTGTTCTTGTTGTCTTGAGAGATCATTGGTTTCTAATTGCTCGACTCTAGCCTTTAGGGACTGGTTATCGGCTATAATTTTTTGGTTTTCGGCTATAATCTTTTGGTATTCCTTTTCAATCTTGTCATTTCTGGTGTTCAATTTGCTTATCAGTTCATTTGATTTCTGAGCCTCACTTTCCAATTGCAAGATTCTACCTTTTAAACTGTTATTTTCTTGCCAGATCTCTTCCATTTTCCTCAGAATCTCAGTTTTGAACTCTTCCATAGCTTGTGAGGAGTTTTCCTTATTTGAGGAGGGTCCGGATGCTTGTTTGTTCTCCTCCTCTGTTTGCTCGGTTGTCTGGATTTTCTCTGTGTAAAAGCTGTCGAGTGTTAAAGACTTCTTCTTTTTGTTATTATTCTTTCTCTTCTGAACCTCCTGATGCTGATGCTGAGTAGCCATCATTAGCCCAGCAGCTTCTCAGCTTTATCCTCGGGCTCAGTGTCTGTTCCCAATCTATTGGCTCCTGAGGTCTGAATTCTGGTTTTTTCCAAGGTCAAGCCCCCTGGTGGGCCCTCTTGCTTGATCCTCTGCTGGAGGTTTCTTTACAAGTCTCAGGGCGCTGCTTCCACAGTCGTATACCCGTCTGCACTGGTTCCCCACTTAGGCTTAGTTCTGCCTCCACCCACGCCTCTACTCAGCCGGCACTCTGCGCGCCCAGTGTCCTGCTCCGGCGCGCGCGCTCAGAATTCGCGTGCTTTTTTTGACTTAATGGGGTCCTAAGTCTTGCTGCTGTCAGGAACAGGTCCCGGAGCTGCTGATGACTCGATGGGTGCCCCAAACTTGCTCTATTTCTTTTTAGCTGGGTTCGGAGCTATAGATGAGTGTGGAGGGGGTGGGGGTGGGGCGGTTGCTCAGCTCGCGATTGAGTGAGTGAGAGCCCTTTTTAGCCTGGAAATGTCTCGATTCCACGTACCTTCCACGCTGTGCCCTGTTGTGGGGTTCCTCCGTTCGTCTGGACTTGTTTTTATGTCCGCTTGAGGAGTTTTGTATGTTTCGGTCAGGAGAGGTTAAGAGCTGCTTCTTACTCTGCCGCCATCTTAACCCGGAAACCTACTGTAATAGTTTTTAAATTTCTTTATATTTCTCATTATTCCTATAATTTTTAAACTTTAATTATCATTAATTTTTAAAAATCTTGTATGAGCAGATCAATTTTGTACCTAGGCTGAATGAATGTATTCACCACTTGGAAACCAATAGTCTCAAATTTTATTAAGTTTGTAAAGTAAGCAATTTTCATGGCAGACCAAAAGAGAGGAAAGAACATTTTGCATTGCTTGTAATGAGGAACACATCATCATTACTACATAAGCACTTATTGTTTTGTTAGAGAATGGAACAGACTGTCTTAAATTACTATCAAGGCAATGAATGATGTTTAAAAGTAATTGTTGGGATATTCCAAATTCTTCATTAATAGAAATTCTAGGAACCTCAGAGGTTACTAACTAGAATAAATGAATTGAATGAAAATATGTGTTATCATCTAAGTCTAAGAATTTGAACTTCTTTAATAAAATGTTAGCTAACCTTAACAGCAGTTTGGTATCATATTGGATGCAATTCTAGGCCTCGAGTCAGGAATACTCATTTCTCTGAGTACAGATCTGGTTGCATATATTTCATAGCTGTATGACTGTGAAAGTCAATTAACACTGTTTTCCTTAGTTTCCTCATCTGTAGAAAGAACAGGAGAAGGAAATATAAAACTGTCCTAGTATTTTTGTCATGAAATCTCCAAATGGGATCATGAAGAGTTGGATGTGACTGAAAAATGACTTGACAAAAATGGTTAATTTTAAGAGTTCAGTGAAAAATATCAATAAAGGTAAGGAATGAGGCAGAATGCAATAAGATATAGACCTGGATTTAGATATTTCCTTTTCAATTGTTCATGTTCTCTGGAGTGAGTAATGTCTGGTTAGAAAAGACTCTTCACTTAAAGCATGCATTTTTTTACCTTTTATGTGTTTTGGATACCTTTGGCAGCCTAATAAAGTCTATGGATCATATTTTGGGAGAAAAATGTTTTTAAATGTATCAAATAAAATGCATAGAACTACAAGGAGAAATCAATGAGATTGTGTTTCTCTTGCTCTGCACCTTTACACCATTGTCTAATTAAGATATAGGAACAACTTCTTTCTTCATTAATTATTGGCTAATGTGATTAATTATGAATGTTTATCATTGTATCATAAAGCTAGGAGTAGAAGGAAACTAAGTGATCATAAGACATCTAATTTAATCTTCTCATATTAATAGCCATGAAGGAAATTGAGGCCTGCTTGGATAAGTAACTAGATCAAGATTACATAGTAGGAAATGTTTGTTAGAGCTGGAATTTGAACTCAGTTCCTCCAGTTCCACAGCCAGTGGGATCTTTTGTCTTCTGGCAACCAATGGGATATTACAAACATTTTTTGATAGTGTTAGAATCCGTCAGGAAGAATATAGGTTCAAATCCCATCACTGATTCTTAGGGTCACTGTGGATGAATTGATAATTTTTCTGAGCCTCATTTTCCTTATCTATGACACAAAGATTACAATACCTTATGTAGTATCTACCTCAGTATTCTTTTCAAGCTCAAATAGGTAATGTTTATAAGGTATATTGCAAAGTTCAAAATGTTATGTAAATGTCAACTTTTATCACTCAGAGTGAATCAGCTGTTTTCTGAATTATAAATATGAAAATGCTATAGGATTTAGATAAGAGGAATGTTCTTATTTTCATAGTCAATGATTTAATACTTGATATGGGCTTTTGATTTTGATTTTTTCTTTGCTCCCCACCAGCATCTATGCCTTTCTATCAAGTTTACCTTATGTCTTATTTCTATTTGTCATATATGCACCTATATGTATATACATTTTTTTCCATTAAGAGCTAAAGTTTTACTTTTGTCTCTGTATCCCTAGTACACAGCATCCTTTATGTTACAAATTAAGGACTTAAGAAATGCTTGCCAATTGAATGAGTAATTTAGGTAGGAAAAAGGTCTTTAATGAAATTGCCTTAAAATTAGGGTAGTTAGTGTGCTTGGTTGTTAGAGAGGGATTAATATGGAGGGTATTGAATTTTAATTTCTAAATTTATACACTTTTCAACCCAATTCCAACTGGGTGAATTATTTGAAAAGGAGGCATGGTGATGGAATTTAAATACTATCAAATTAAGAGTCAGAAGATGTGATTTCTTTTATAGTACCTACTGTATTATATTGAGGCTCTTACTATCCCTATGACCTTATTCAATTCCCTTTAGCTTCCTTTGCCTCTGTTTTATTATCTTTATCCATGAAGAACTCTGATTTCCTACACCAATGAGTGATATCTCACTTTGAAACTTTTATGGCATTGCACATTTTTCCTTAGTATGTATTTTCAATTTATTATAGATTTTTTATTTGCTTGTCACTGTCTTTGAATCCTTCAGAACTATTACAGATCTTTGAACCTAAGAAGTATTTTGAATGTAGTTGTTCAGCTGAAAATTAAATTGAAAATCAGAAGAGTACAGAAAGAGTGAAAACATTTTGTTTCTACTTTTATCTTACCAATTAATTAGCTATTATTATACCGGGTAAATTGTTTCACTTATTTTTACTTTGCTTCCTCCTTTCCTAAAAATGAGATCCATTAGAATTATAAGATATTTTTATATGTTATTCAATATAAAATAATTTCCAGGATATCATAGAACTAAAAATGCACTTTAAAAAGTTGTTAAAATTTTAGATTTAAATACACTTGACTGCCTCATTTCTTATTTCTCATTTCTCATTATGTTTATCAAATCTGAGACAAGTCAGGAACATCTCTGCAATTCCAGCAGGATCTTTGTATAACAACAGAATATAACTTAACAAAAAAAAAATCCAGAAAGACTAATGATTTACCTATGTTATTTTATTTTATCACTTTTGGTTTCTAGCTAAGAACATGCTAAATCTCTAGGTAGGTAGATATATAGTACTAAAAATATCTTATAATTCTAACAGATCTCTATTTATATATATGCTGTTACTGAGTACAAAGTTCTCCTACTTCTGTTCTCTTCACTTTACATCACTTCATATGTCTTCCCATGGTTTTGTTTGTTTGTTTGTTGATCATCTTGCTTGTCATTTCTTATGTATTCCATAACAATTATTTACCATAAATTGTGGTAGATTCTCCAATTCCCATTCCCCAATTGATGGGCACAACTCTTCTCCAAAAAGTATCTCTTACCCATACGTCAGCATCATTCAAAATTATTTGGAATATTAACAACAGATATAACCCTGTTTAATAAGCCTCCAATCCTTAACATCTTCTGAGACCTAGCACTAGTAGCTGACTACACATAAAAGATTTTCACCACTGGAGATTTGAAGAGATTCAGTGCATAATAAATATTGATTCAGGGCAAGCTAAAACAGGTTTTTATGTAAATAGAGAATATCTCCTAATGTTCTCTTCTTTGCTCATAATATGGAGCTGGTGACATGAAGTCTAAATATAGGGACTAGGCAAAGCTTTCATTCTGGACTTTTTTTCGTCAGTCTATAGGAATCCAACAGGGAATCCTTCAATTGTTTGTACAGGCTTGATTTGGGTAGCAAGGGCCATCTTTGCATCACTGGATTTTAAAATAGTCATTTTTTCCCTCTACATGTACATCTAAAAAGAATGGGAAGTGTAGAAATGAATGAGAATCAGTTTTTAAGAAAGTTCATCCAGATACTCCAAGTCAAGGGTTTTGTTTCTTTGACAGGAATATTTATTTTATTAGCTAGCAAATATATTTATCACTCGATAGAAACTAATAGTTTTGTTCATTGCAAAAAATATTTTAGACTTTGTAGGAAAAATTATATATACAATTGTACTTCTTTATTGTGTAATTTTGTTTATTTCATCTCAGTAGTAGGAATGCTTAGCATATGGACCAGATTTAAATGTTGGCATTGTAATTGCTTATTCAGTTTTATTGAATCATATATTTAAGAGTTAGAATGAGACAGGAATACTTAGGATATGAAATCAGAAGAAAGGAATGTCTCCAAAACATTTCTAAGCAAACCATAAAAGAAAAATAGAGGTTGAATACATCTTCAACTAGAATTTCTTGAAGAGAGGAAATAAGAGTTTAAAAAGTAAATTAAAATCACTTGATATATAAAACAAGAGGGTTTAAGGGAAAAAAGTTGAAAATAAATGGGAAATATGGACAAAATAATTGGAAAAGTGACTAATACCTTGACAAAAGAATTAAAAAAAAAACATTTCCAAAGCCACAAACCCCCTGAAAATTAAAATGTATGAAATAAAAATCAGTTAGGTAATAAGAATACTAACACAAAGGAAAAATAATAAAAAAATAGAAGTAAAGGTGAGACTATCATGGTAATAATGATTGATGTAGAAATTAGTTTAATGAATGAAAGAGAAAAAAAATCAAATGGACTACCTACAATAATGCAGTGACAAAAATGATGTAAGATATTCTCTCTCTCTCTCTTTATATATATATTTGTATATAAAGACTATATTAAGTCTTTAGAAACATGTCATTAGGTGAAATCTATAAGAATACAAAGTATTTCCCAATTGACAAATGGTTAGAGGATATGAACAGACAATTCTCATATGAAGAAATTAAAAATACCTTTAATTACATGACAAAATGCTCCAAAACTGCATCAATTAGAGGAATGAAAATTAAAAAAAAACTCCGAGTTACCATATCATATCTGTCAGACTAATAACAAGACAAAAAATGGAAAATTTTAAAAGTTGGAGGGGATGTGGAAAAATTAGGGTACTAATACTCTGTTGATGGAGCTGTGAACTGATATAATCATTCTGGAGAGCAATCTGAAACCATGACCAAAGGACCAAAAAATTATACATACTCTTTGACTCAGCAATAACACTATTAGCTCTATATCTTAATGAAATTGAAGATAGGGGTAAATAACCTACCTGTACAAAAAATATATTAATAGAAAATCTTTTGGTGGTGGCAAAGAATTGGTAAATGAAGTGATGTCCATCAATTGAGAAATGGCTGAACAAATTGTGGTATATGCTTGTAATGGAATACTATTGTGCCATAAGAAATGACAAATAAGATGATCAGAAAAAAATCCTTGGAACACATATGAAGTGATGCAAAATGAAGTGAGCAGAAGCAGATGAGTGCTATACACATTGATAACAATAATGTATGATGATCAAGTGTAAATGACTTAACTGTTATCAACAAGACAAGGATCCAGGACAACTCCAAGAAACTCATGAGAAAAAAAAAAAGATATCTACTTCCATAGAAGAAATGCAATTCAAATGCTAATTAAAATATACCACTCTTTATTTCATTTCCCCCATGAATTTTTTTCTAGCATAAACAATGTGTATCTTCTTTTTACAGCATTATGGATGTGAAAAGATGAATTATATGATAATAGAAGTACAACTTCTATCATATTACCTGTCTTCTTGGGGAGGGGAAAGAGATGGGAGAAAAAGAAATAATATATTTTAAGAAATATAATAAAACAAATATTAAGAAATTATATTGACACATAATCTAGAAAAAAATGAAATTTATAAAAAATAAAGATCTAGATAATTAAAAATAAAATGTGCTCACATCTCTTCAAACTAGAGGGCAATGTGGAATTAGAAAAACAATATCCTGATGAATTCCTAAAAGAATCTCCTAAATGAAAACTTCCAAGAACATAATATTCAAAATCCAGTGCTATAAGATGAAAAAGAGAAGGGACTACAGAAGGAGATAATGGAAACTCATTCAAATCAGTGTCAAGGTGAGAAAATAGACATGGGTATTCACACTGCCAGGTATGGAAAAATATTTTACTTAATAGGGGAATAAGAGGAAAACAAGAGAAGAAAGAAGGGGGAAATAGAAGGAAGAACTAATTTCTTATTATTATAATTTTTTGTTTTTTTTAAATTAAATATCAATACAATTTTTCAATATCCATTTTCTGATATCTTTCAATCCATATTCTCTCCTTTTGATCCCTAACCTCTCCCTAAGAAGAAAGGTAATATGATATAGATTGCTCATATATTATCATATAACACATATTTCCATGTTTATCATCTTGTGAAAGAAGACACATATTACTTTCACCATACATAAATTAAAGGAAGAAATGAAGAATGGAATATTTCAATTTGTGATTGGCCTCCATCTGTTCTTTTTATGGTAGTGTAAATCTTTTTTTGTCATGAGTCTCTTGAACTTGTTAGGAATCCTTGCCTTATTGATAATAGGTCATTCACAATTGATCTTCATACAATATTGCTGTTACTATGTACATTATTCTTGTTCTACTTACTTCATTTTATATCACTTCATATAAGAGTTTCCAGGATTTTTTGTAATCTTCTTAGTGGTCATATCTTATGGCACAATAGCATTCCATTACAAGTATATATTGTGACTTGTTATAATTGATGGACATCTCTTCAGTTTCCAGTTTTTTGGTACCACAAAAGAGCTGATATTAATTTTTTGTATAGGTGGGTTTGTTTCCCTCTCGTTAATCTTTTTGGAAGACAGACCTATAACTGGTATTTTGAGGAATAGGTCTTAAGCAAAACAAACTCTTAAGAATGTACAAAAATATTTATAACTTTGCTATTGAAAACCAAGTTTCTGCAAACTGGAAAATGATTTAGCATATTATAGCATAATGATGTGATGAAATACTATGGTATTCTATGAAATGAGTAAGGGATGGTATCAGAGGAAGCAGGAAAAACATATTAAGTGAGGCACAATACCATACACATTTTCTTCAGAGAAATGAAAAACAGATTTGGCAAGCAAAAGTGGTTTCTTCTCATGCCCAAAGTTAGAAAAAAGCTATTTCCCAGGATGCTTTGTTTTCTCTCCTTACAGTGATTATTATGAGCAAAAACAAATAGACCCCCATGGAGATAATTGCAGCTTATATGCCAACATCTGTTGCAAAGGATGATAAAGACATAAACTATATCAGTGGGTATGATTTGAATAAAATAAAAAGAGCACATGGATTTGTAGACTACTTAGAAATCTTCTAAGTGCAAATTATGAGTTATTTGTAGAAAACAACATATAGAACATCCTGGGAATGGGAATTAGAAAAAATATCACAAAAATGAAATTCATTCTAAAATAATAATAATAATATTAATAATAATAACAATAATAATAATCTAACCCAACTAAACTAAGCACTTTAAAAATATTATCTCATTTGACCTTCACAACAATTCTAGGAAGAAGGTGCATTTATTGTCCCCATTTTATAGATGAGTAAACTGAGATATATTTTAAATAACATGAAATAACCCATTTTTATGTGAAATTAATTTCATAAGTAGTTGTCTGTACATGAATTGGTTATAATGAAAATCAAAACTAAAACTAAATAAGAAGAAAAGAGCTTTATTCAATAGACAAAAGGCAGTCACTAAGCATCTTTCTGGAAAGGAGAGCCAGGAACAAACCTATTTTCCAAGAACAATATAGATCTCTGCAAAAGGTAGATTGAGGTATGGTACTGGAAGTTAAATAATTTGTTAGAAGGCTTTTGTAACTAGAATGAGGAACTAAGTGACTCCTTGTAAGATTCTACAATGGGATGATGGCCAAGAAAGTAATAAGAAGGGATAAAGACAGTAGAGACCTTAAGAGAACTCTAATCAATGTGACTTGGCAATTATTACACTGCAAGGTGACAGAGGAAAAAATCAAAGATAATCTCTAGGTTTCAGATATGAAGGTACCTACCAAAACCATGAAATCACAAATTCAGATTGGGAATTAAATTTATGGGGAAAATAACAATAATGTATATGTGCATGTGTTTATATGAACATGCATATATATATATACACACACAAATATATTTATATATGATATGTGTGTTGTGTAATTTGAGGGACTGATGAAATATTGATCTTGTCCTTTACCCTATTTAAACCATATGTGGAATACTGCATTAAATTCTGGATACTGTATTCTATGAAAGACATCAATAGACTAGAGCTCCTCAAAGAACAACTAGGATGGTGAACAGTTTGGTTGAATGATCTGAGGATGTTTAGCCTATAAAGGAGAAAATCTCGGGTGCATAGATGGGAGGATATGTTATCTATCTTCAAATAATTGAAGAATCGCTATATATGTGAGGTAGTAGAGCTGTTTTGCTTCTTCCAAGAGGTCAGAGTAGGAGAAATTAGTGGAATTTTCAATGGCAGATTTCAGCTGCAGGAAAATCTGAATCTAAGTCCCAAATAATCAAAGTTATCTAAAAATAGAATGAGTTGGCCCAGGAAAATTTCTCTAAATAGAGTGATTGGAGCAAAGATTAGATGAGCATTTGTTGAGTACTTTGCAATGGGAGACCATTTTTCAGGTATGGATTAATTAGTTGGCTTCTGAGGTACCTATTAGAACTTAAGGGTTTCCATGGTCTAGTAGGAAATCTTCTGGCAGCTGAAATGATAGGTTTGGCCTACTTTCTCCCATATGATAAATGAATGGAAAAACTACTGAGATAGAATATTTTGTACCTATCAGAAAAAGTGCCCACATTGGCTATTTTTTATTTAATTTGTTCTTTTGACACAAATGAAAATTTAGTCAGGGATGAGGTGCAGTGAGTGAGAAATGAAATGTGTATAATTGATATCAAATTTCTTGCCTTTTCAAAGCAGAGAGAAAGGTAAGAACAATAATTTGGGAATCACCTTTTAAATATACCTAAGATTAATATTTATTTACTTATGATTGGGAAATATGGAAAGAAATAATAAATAAAATACATAAAAATAAATGACTATGATATGAAGATCAGAGGGATAAACACCATGTAGTTTCTGCATATATTAATTATGCAAGCAACACCATATATGTTAATGTAGATTTCATGAGCATATATTTTCTAGTTATAATTGAAGTAATAATAATTCCAAGATTACCAAGAGAGAAAGTCAAAGGAGGAGGAAAAAAGAAGATAGACAGTGCCAAAAGCTTGGGGAATATCTTTATTAAACAAGAGTTAAAAAGTAGTAAGGCTAGCAAATGAGAGGAAATATTTAGAGAGGAAAAACACAAAAGGAGATCATCCTTTCTCAGAAGTTAAAGGAGGGCCTCATGCTTTATGGGGTTAAAAATTAGTTTGCAGAAGCAGCTAATCAGCTCAATGGATAGACAGCCCTAAAGATGAGTAGTCCTGGGTTCAAATTTGCCTTCACACTTCCAACTGCATGAACATGGGCAAGTCACTTAACCCTAATTGCCTAGCCCTTATCATTCTTCTGCTTTGGAACCAGTACTTAGCACTGATTCTAGGAGAGAGGGTAAGGGCTTAAGAAAATGTCACAAGTAAAATAATATTATTTGTCCGTTCTTTATGAACAGTATTGTGAGAAATGCCAAAGCAAGATTTCTAATAAAGTTTGAAAGTATTGAAAAATTTGTAACTCATCATCATACACAATAGATATATTTGGAAGAGACATTTGCAAAGTATTTGTGTGATAGAATTAGACCAATAATTTTATAGTCATAAAATGTATATTTATCATCTTTCTACTTAGCTTTATGGTATCATTAGGCTGATGAGAGGGGGTGATATGGAAATGATATCAAAAGGCAGAAGAGATTAGATTGGTAATATGTTGGCAAGTATAAATTTCATTAGGCTCCTAGACTTTCTGGTTACACCTGTAAACTGATATATGCACTGCATCATGATGACAATGATGATGATAACGATGATGACAACAACAATGTGGTATGATAAGAATAGAGTTTAAATACTAATTTACATTTACAATGTAATTCATAAAAGGACATCACAAATTATGAAAAACAAATTTCTTGGTGGTTTTTGGAAAGAGTTACATCCTTTTTACTCCCACCCCTATAAGTCTCTTAAGGCTAGAAAGTAAATGTAGATTTCAGTTCTCATAGTTATTAGATGTAAAAGCAAGAGTTTCAGAAACCTTCTACCCTGATTCTGAGGTGTATTATATATGGACATTGGACATCTTTTCCCTCTATTAATTGAGAGTTGTCTGTTGTCAGCATGGTAAGAATCAAAGTCATTACAAAATGAAAGAAGTTTTTCTTAATAATAATTGTTTCTTTTTTAAAGTTGTCATTCTCCAGGTCAGCCTCAGTTAGGCAAATTGCCTCTTTTAATCTTTAGAGCTTTAGGAAAAAAAAAAACAAGGTTTTATTAGGTGAACTCATTTTTTGGGTATGTGTTAACTTTTATTGTTGAATATTAGAGTTTCCAGAGAAGGCATTACATGTGAGACTACACCCAGAGCATAATCTTCATCCTAGCACTCAAGAATGAATCATGGAAGGTATTTTCTTTCCCTTTTTTTAAGGTTTTATTTATAATTTTTAAATTAACTATCACTACTACCAACAAAAAACCCTTAAAATGCATGAAAAAGATTGTTTGCAAGACCACAAACTCCAAATTGTCAACAATTTGTTTAAAAGTAAGTAAATTACATATGTATGCTAATAAAATATCTTCCTTTCAGTTCCTTTGGAAAAAATAAAAGAAATAAAATTATATTTACCTTGTACTTTAATGTTAACAAAAGGGTTTTTACAAATATCTCTTTTGAACCTCATTTCTCTATTATTCGGATGATATTATTATTCCCATTTAATAGGTGATGAAACTGAGTTCATAAGAAATTAATAAGTCCTTCACATACTGATATAATAACAATGGATATCATTTAGTTTTATTTTATCTTATTTGGAATCATGCAGGATTATTTTGTACATTCATTAAAAATGGTAGAACTAAATGATGAATATTGTTTTTTTCAAATATTATGCAAGAATGACCTCACACCACTGCTATTTAAATGTCATTAATTTGCAAGGTCACTTCTTACTCTCATGTATTTAAAAGCAGAGTGTCTAGTTGTATGTATAATCACATACATAAAAATGGAACATACTCCATGAATGCTGATTGAGCCAAAACAGATACCATTTTTGCAACAGAGAGGTAGACCTAGAAGCAGTTCAATAAAACAGCACTAAAAATGAGCAGTAAATGTCCTGTTTTCTAATTAAGTGATAATAGTACCATTGCACTATTTTATGAGGCAATAATCTAGTTCCTGTGTGGATAAACTATGAGGCTGAAGGCCCAGTACTTTATCCCAACAGTAGAAGTAGATTATTACCTCATAAAGCAGTTCCCAGCACCATTAGTGCAATTACTTTGGCCACCAGAGTTTGTAGGTTGCTGCCTTTTTTCCTACTTTCCCAAAGGCCATAAAATCTGATGAAAATCCAATTAAGTAGCCAAGTTGTTTGATTCATTTGTAATGGAGACAACTGAGCAAATAAGAGGTTGACAAGAAAGGCTGATGTGGTCAAAAGCAACTTTTAGAAGAGTGAGTGACTAGCCTCCAATATTTGATTTTTTCCTCCAAAATTAATTTGTTTATAATTAAGGAGAGCACTTTCATAATGGGACCCTGGAGGTAGGTAGAAATTCTTTCACTAAAATACAGGTTATGCCAGATGAACTTGTCTTACCACCCCAATATAAATTTTAAAAATAGTTTAAAAATACAATAAGCCCCCTCAGAGATGCAGGATTGTTAGGGAGAGGAAATAGTCCAACCCTTCAATTCGACAAATGAGTAAATTCCTACTGTGTTCCAGAGACTCTGCTCTCCTCTCAGGATTCAAAGGCAAAATGATTTGTTTTCTATTCTTGGCACATAGTAGGATTGTACTAATGACTGAGCAGAGCACATTACTAAGTGGAACCTCAATTTCCTTATCTGCAAAATAAAATGATTTAACTAAATTATCTCCTTGATCTTACTTTCTGATTCTCAAATGGTGAGTATATTTCCAAGCTAACTAAAACAGTATTGCATGGATTCTAGTTTGAGAAGTGTGATTTTATATCAGTTGTGTAAATTTAGAAGAGGATGGGGGAAATAAAGTACTGCAATAATATTTTCTCACCTCAGGGTAATGGTGGAGTAATCTGATTATAAACAGAAATCTGGCTTTCATTTACATTGTACTTGTCAGGTAATACCATATCAAGGCTTTAGGCAAGCTTTCTATGTGATCAAGCTTCTCCACTTGGAGTAGTTTTGATCATTAAATATCAGGCATTAATATGATTAAAAAATAAAATTACATTAAAAATGTTATCGTGCCATTTGGATCTGCCATTTCCATAGGGAGAAAGAAATTATGTGGCATCTCTTCATTCTTAAGGATTTCATCAGCCACCTAAGCTCTCACCTCAGAAATTGAATCTGTGCCTTCATTAAATGAAATGATTTCCTTGGACACATTTATCACAAGAAATATAATGGAACCTGATTTGCAAAAGGTTATGCCGAAGAAGCATTTTATGACTTCCTGCAAATCCTGCTGACAAACAGTCTCATGCCACAAAATGGTGCTGACTGTGATGTTTAACTTTCTCAGTGCCAGGAGGAAAGTCACAAGATTATTGAATGAATATATTCAAATAGCATGTTAGTTTTTCAGGTATTAGAAGCCACAAATATAATGCTAAATGATGGGATATGATAAAATGGTATGAGATAACATGGAATGAAAGAGCATCATCAATAAGGAATAAATGATTTGATTCAAACAATCCACACATTAAACCTTCACTTAAATATTAGGCATTATATTAAGTGCTAAGGATACAAGAAAAACATGTAACATTGCTTGTTCTCAAAAAGCTTCATTCTGTTACGGGAAAAAACTTGTATATTACTAAGAATATAATAGAAAATGTGCAAATATGTTTGTATATGTTTATATGTGCATACTTATTCAAATGCAGAGGTCCTATAAACATATCTGAAGTATTTTTCTGTCATAAGAGAATTAGGAAAAGTTTAGCAATAGACATAAGTTAGCTGTATGACTGACAGAGAAGGTTCCAGGCATGGAATAGTGGAGGGATACTTCTTTTTCTGAGAGACTCTTTGTATGCAACTGATGGCAGTTAGAGGCTTTCCTTAGCTGCTGGAGCTGAAGAGCTCAAAAATAACTGTCTCCTGTAAAATCATCTATCCTAGGAAAGATCAAGTTGAGCAGCGATTCTGGTTTGATTGGTGGACATATCAAACCAATTCAGCTCCTTGAATTTACCCCTTTTGTGGATTTTACTTGCTGTGACTCCTGGTGGCTGTGAATATTGCTGGAACAGAAGTGATCCCCTGCAGTGAGACCCACATTCCCTCCTAACCTTACAGGCTGGACCTGTCAGCCTTTGTCCCACCTCCTAGTCCTTGAACTTACCCATTGGATAAGTAGTTTTAGTTTGTCCATTCCCTCTATATCTAACCCTTAAGCTCTTAATAAACAATTTTACTTTACTTCCTGTACCTTCTTCCAAATCCAAGAAAGAACCCACAGAAAGATATCCTTCAACCCTTGTCTTTTCCCAGCTTTTGTGCTGATCATTAATTACCAACTCTCATTCACCAACCAATGTAGTTTTATTCAACTCACACATCTCTTGTATAGGTTCTCAGTTATCCTGTGTCTCTTGTCACTTGTGGGTGTGTGGGTGTGTCCTGTTTGTGTGTGTTATCCGTGTGTTATACTGTGAAGGCAGTTACCTATTTCATTTCATAAGTGAAATTGGGTCCAAAATAATTGACAATCATCAAGGAAGTGAAATTTATTAACAAAGTAGTTTAAAACTTTCCTTTTCATTTAATCTTCATGAGTATGACTTGAAAAGTATTTATTTCATATGATTTTACTTTAATGGATTTAGAATTTCATTGATGTGGATACTTTCTCCAAAGATGAAGACTAATCTATTCCTTTTTGCCTACCATTTATTATTCTTATATAAGTACTCCTATTATAGGAAATACATATGATTGGTGGTTTTCCTTGTGTCTTACTGAAACCATATCTACAAATGGAGCACATAGATGATTAGTTATCTCTTGCTCTAAAAAATATGACTATGCCCATTCCTTGGGTATATCTGTTGTGATCTGTAACGTTCATACATGTATATGCATAATTGTATATATATGTGCATATATATAAAGAGTTTTAGAAAAAATATGGAAGCAAAAAGAATCTCTAGTTGTTTTCAGAGAAGATTGACCTCTTAAATAAACACTTAATAAAAATGCCAGCTCAAAAAAGTAATAAATGACTAGCTCTTCTCTTTTACAGGTCATAGATTTCTTGTTGACATCATTTATACTACTTGACCTGCTGCTTCTATTTTAAATAGTGAAACAAAGTTTTTAAAATCTTAAAGATTGTTTCTTTTTTGTTTATTTGTTTGCTATCTAACCTTCCAAATGTCCTTGAAATTAATTAGCTTAATTGGACTTCTTGCCAAATTGTATTTAAACTCAGTGGTCCTTGGTTCTATTTCTATGGAAAATTTGAAAAATGTTAATTCATTTCAAGATGTTTACAGACATTGCATACTAGTTTTATATAATGCAGTATTTTCTATCTCTATATATCCATTCAAATGCTTCTTGTAATATGTGTCAAAATTTTCTTCATTCACTTAGTCTTTACTGGGAATATGTTCAGGCTAATTATTGGGTAATTAGAGATCTCATCTATGAAGTTCTGTCATGTTTCAGAGCTTAATAAAAACAGCAAAATTTCATCTACAAAGTATCTGGAGGACCTCATCATAGAAAGGTTATCTCTTTTTAACTCTGATGTTGAACTGTTTATTTTCGATTACATCAGAAAACAATTTTGGTGAGCACATATCTTCAGTTTTAATGCCTCACACCATTTTTATAGAAATATTGTTAAACTGGATTACTTTTCTTATATTTTAAGGGATATTCAACAATTTGATATATGAATGAGAAGCACCTTATGAGGAAGTGACAATATGAATTTGATGAGATGTATTGAAATAAATGCTTACTGAAAAAATAAATCAGGTAAAATCTGATATTTTGCTTTTCTTTCTATTAGTCATGATTCATTATGAATGTTGTATGTAGATGAATAGTCGATTGAGTCCAGAACTGAAAAGAAGAATAAGAACAGGATGGATTATATTCAGGAAACTACATAGCTCCTTTAATGCCTCCAAGCTCCCCAAAAGAGTGAAAGTGAATCATTTTAAAATCAACATTCTACTGACAATGCTGAGTAAATCAATCATAGAGCAATTTTTAACTCATGAAGAGATCAGAACATACATTCATCTTTAGGATCTGTTTAATACTTCCTCAATATCATACAATATTTAGCACTGTTTGTGACTATGACACCTGAAATGTGAGTGTAAGGAACTTCCTTGCATATAGCAGAATTACTGGGAATATCATTGTCTCTGAAGTCTTTAAAACATTAAATAGAGTGCAATACATAGGCTTATTGACCTTAGGTGTGAATGTGTTGTGATATATAACCAGTAAGGAACCCTGAGCAAAAGAAACCAAAGATATAAGTAAATAATTTGATGATGGGAAGATAATGAGTTGTGCACATTGTAAGGGCAAGGAATGGCCAGGGCCCCCCAAGCACTGCATTGGAGATGTCAGTAGAAACTGAACAATGTCACTAAACTCATTTGGTGAACTTATATGAGACCATTAACAAGAATGAAATAGATTGAGTGAATATAGACAACCTATGATTTGAATTATTAGGGGGAACTTCCACATCACAGATTAAAGATCCATTTGAGAATATCAAGGTTTGCACTTAAGGTATCTGTGTACTTTGAAAAGTTGGAAGACCTAGATTTCCCATTAACAACACAAACACTATTCACCAGTTACCAGAGTAGGGTTTCAAGAGCTATACTGGTTTGTGGCAATTTTTGAATTGGTAGGTGAGAGACACATGAGAGCAAACTAACTATGAAGGAAAGGAAGTTTCAGGACTCTCTATAAGGCACTAAAGTCAGAACTGACCATGAAGCAGCACCTAATTTCATGAAAAGAGGGAGAAAAAAAGGGAAAAGAAAGAATCCAGATCTTTCAGCTCAGGATAGAAAAGAAATGTACATACATGGGGGTCTATGTATTATTGTTGTTGTTACTTGTTAGTTAATTCCCTTGGTTCTATCTTGATTGATGCTGCATGATTTAGGTTAATATTAATTCTTTATATACATGTCTAATTGATTATGTAATGGCTACTAAGGGGAAAATAAAGTTTTAATTTTAAATTTTTAATTAAACTTTTATATTAAATTAATTAATTTAATTTTAATTTTAAGAGGAAAATTTAAAAAATGTTATTTTAAAGATTCTGATATTGGAAAACACTGTTGCAGAAATTAGTTATAGAAAAAATATCTCACACCCTATACCAAGATATGGTCAAAATGAGAATATGAATGGTGATACTAAAAGTAAATTAGAGGAGTGGAATAGTTTACCTGGAAGATATATGGAGAAGGTAAGAATTTATGAACAAAGAAGAGATAGAGAGCATTATAAGATTCATTAAGATGAAAAATTTAGATTATATTTAATTGAAAAAAAAAGACCAATGCAACCAAGATTGGAAGGGCATTCACAAACTGTGACCAAATGTTATAAGAAATTTATTTGATAAAGGTTTAATATTTTAAATTTATAGAGAACTAAGTGAAATGTATAAGAAAAAACTCATCCTTTATTTGACAAATGGTCAAAGGATATGAATGAGCAAATTTTAGATAAAGAAATCAAAGCTATTAATAATCATACAAACATGCTCTAAATCACTCTTGATTAGAGAAATTCAAATTAAAACAGCTCTAAGGTATTGCCTCACACCTACCAAATTGACCAATATGACATAAAAGAAAGTGATAGGTGTTGGAGGTGATGTGGCAAAATTGGCACACTAATGAATTGTTGGTGGAATTGTGACTTGACTCAATCATTCTAGAGGACAAATTGGAACTATGCCCAAAAAGCTATGAAATTGGGCATACCTATTATACTGTAATATGACTACTGAGTCTGTATACCAAAGAGATCATGAAAAAGGGGAAAGGACCTATTCGTACAGAAATACTTACAACAGCTTTTTTGTAGTGGCAAAGAATTGGAAATTGATATGTCCATCAACTGGGGAATGACTGAACAAATTGTGGTATATGTTAGTGATGGAATACTATTTTGATAAAAGAAATGATAAGCAGGATGCTTTCAAAAAACACTAGAAAGATCTACATAACCTGATACAGAGCAAAATAGGCAAAATCAGGAGAACATTGAACACAATGACAACAATATTGTATTATGATCAACTGAAGGATTTAAGTACTCTCAGCAATAAAATGATCTAGGACAAATTTGAAGGACTTATGACAAAGAATGCTATCCTCCTCCGGAGAAAGAACTGTTGGAATCAGATCAAAGCATACTATCTTTCACATTAGCTTATTTATGTTTTCATTTTGGGTTATGATTTTATGAGTATTCTCCTAAAACAATAACCAATATGGAAATATGTTTCACATGTCAATACACATATAACCCATATCAAATTGCTTATTATCTCTGCAAAGGTGTAGGAGAGGGAGAGAGAAAATTTGGATTTTATAATTTTGGAAAATGTATGTTGAAAATTGTTAGTACACGTAATTGGAAAAATAAAATATCTTTGCATAAAAATTCTGATATCAATTCAATTTGTTAGATAAAAGCTGTAATAAACTCAAATTCTACTCTAATCTATTAGTTTTAATCTAATAGTTATTCTTGATTTTTGTTCTTCCAGATGAAATTTGTAATATTTTTTCTAATTCTATAAAACCCATTATTATATAGGATTCATATCAGTTTCCATATAGCCACTTGCTATATGATATAAAAAAATCTATGAACTGATGGATACTTGTTACAAACTCAAGAGATATAAAAAAATCTTTCAACATTGGCTGAGATATTTTTAACAAAATCTATTACTGCCATCATCCAAATGTGGCAGGGGAGCCCAGAAAAAAAAACACTAAACTAATAAAAAACTTTTTGGGTCTAGAATAAGCTAAAGAGTTTCAAATATAAAACTAGACTTCACATGGAAAATCATTCACACCTCCTGGATGAGTTTATAACCCATTTCACAGTAACTAAGCCTTTTGGGCATTTTGCTTCTTCTGGTATGGGACTGTACAAGTTTACAAACCTGTCTCCAAAATGTCCCACCCATTTCACGTGGAGCTGAGGACTAAATAGTGAAAATACTTCAGATTTCACATCCATTACATTCTTACAAATGCTGAAGTAGGAAAATAAAATAGTGCCATTGCACATCTCTTGAACTAACAATGGACCTGTATCTCTTATTACAAACAATTCAGAGGAAGGCAAATGATATTAGATATCTAAAAATCACTTCTGAAGACTCCTTAAAATCAATTGAGATATCTAGCTCATTAAATTCTCTAAAGATTATTAATATAGGTTGTAATCAGTTTGAAGTCCATTCATAATCATGTGACAATTAACAAAGGCAAACAAAAAGACTATTAAGGCAACATGTGATCTTGTGAAGGGGTTTGTGTAAGTTGACTAAGAACGTTAACAATGATATTTTCTCTAATACAGTCTTGGGGAGGTACAAATAAAATCATGTAACAGAATATATCAAATAGCCAAATACACATTACTTTAAAATGATTCAGTGTAACAGAAAGATGTTGATCAGGTTAACATATGAACTTAACACAATTAAATCATAAAGCAAACAATCAGCAAATACAATAAGATCCAGAGACTTTCAAAAAACATTGGAGTCTGAGAAGGCTTACTAATTTTACCTCCAGGTTCTTTTAAAGTTCTTTCTCTATCCATTCATGTTCCTTTTATCATAACTCTGAGATCTCCCATAGTTAGGGAGAATTCCTTCATGAACATAGTATGGAGGAATGCCAAATTAGATATATTTTATAGACTGGGAAGGTCCAAATGGCCAAGGGTTGTTAGTGAGATGAATTTCTGCCCTGAATCTCAGGCAAGATAATTGCAAGCACCCAGGAATGGTAGGAAGAAAAAAAACATCCCACAATTGGGATCTGTTTGAAATAGGGAATGCACTGCTCTTTCATAGAGCAGGCAATGCTTGACATTCTATTTCCTGTTTTGAAGAGTAACTTCCTTTCCCTTTTTCCTTTAGGGTAAAACACTAGGGGCCATGTGCTTCCCCTGCCAAGTGGACAGGGAGTTAGAGTTAGAAGTTCTCTTCAAGTAAAAGCCTTTTAGGAGGCTAATTATTCTCTAAGAGAAACACACCCAAGCTTCCAAGGCAAGCAGAGAGCTGTGAGCAAGCACTTTCAATGAAAAGGAAGGATTTATACTTTCCACGCCTCTGGAGATGGGCTCCAAACAGTAGCAGCAGCAGCACCAGCTCCAGGCATGACAAAGATCTCCAGGAACTGTCTGGGATCAGAAACATCAGCAACAGCATCAGCAGGAGCCCCACTTCCAGGGAGGGGTGGGCAGGGGTAGCCAGCGAAGGCTTATTTGGATTTTTTGATGTTTTGGGATTTATTTTGCCAATTGATTCATACACCCCAATAACCTAATCATGAATCCTTAGCTGATCTGGGTATTTGTCATTATCCTCCTCAGTGGGGAATATGTTATTATTCTCCTGGGGGAATGTATTATTATCCTATAATAAATTCTTTTCAGAGTAATTTCAGGATAAGAAAATTGCTAGCTCCCCAAATCCAGAAAGTGAACTATTTGGAGAAAGCACCATGAAGATATGGTGTTCAGAATCATTTCTCCATTATAGTTTTCAAACATTCCAATGCTTCTTAAATTATCTCTTCTTGACTGATTTTCCAGGCCACTTGTTTTTCCATGAGATTTTTTAGATTTTCCTCTAATATTTCATTCTTTGATTTTGTTTTATTGTTTACCGATTTATCATGGAGTAATTTGTTTACACTTGTGCAATTCTAATTTTAGGAAGCTATTTTCCTCCTTAACCTTTTGATCCTCTTTTTCCATTTGACCAATTCTCCTACTTAAATACTTGTTTTCTTCTTGGACCAGCTATTTCCTTTCTAGTCTGTAAAGTGTTATTTTTCAGTACTTTCTAAATTTCATTTCCATTTGGCCCATTTTAGTTTTTAGAGAGGTGTTTTCTTCACTGAATTTTTCTTCAAGCTGTTGACTGTGTCATTTCTTTTGATTAATGTTTTACTTCTTTTCAAATACATCCAGGACTTGATTTGGGGCCTTACACCATTTTGCCTTTGCCTTTGAGGCTGCATATGATTTTTTTTGACATTATTGTCCTCTTTTGAGTAAGTCTTCTAAAATTTCCTGACATTAAAATAACTACGATTAGCTATTTTCTTTGTCTTTTGCTCATGGTACCAATTTTCCTATTTTTTTCCTTACCTTCTCAATACATTGAAGTTTTACTTTGACCCTGGTGTAGAGACAGTACTGTTCCAAGTATGCAATGTAGTATGCTTTAGTTTTTAGGTAGTTTGAGTTGCTTTTGGGTCACACAGTGCGTACTTTTGGTAAGGTATCCTGACTGTATTGCTGTGGGATTGCTTGCAGTTAACTTGTCTAGTTGGATTCTACTGCCATTATTGCCAATTTTGTCTTGGTATGTGGGCTGGTCCCCAATCCTATGGTACTTTTTTCTTAGGTTATACTAGGTTGGCTGGTCAGGCCATTTTGTGGGCTGCTCCAAACTATACCCCCTCTTGGACTAGTCTCAGTGAGCTGGCCTGCTTGTACTTTCTCTTGTACTAAACTTGGAGGGCTGGTCTCCCCAGAACATTTACTCTGTCATTTCCTATAGATTAATACTACAGGTACCAGTCCTGGGTGTTCTGGGTAGATTTCTCTGACCTTCATCATGTCTTGGGCTGTGTTTGGTGGACTGGTCCTGATGGGATGTTTTCCCCACCAGATTTGTGTTCTGATCTTGCCAGTATCTACCTTTCCCTGGGCCACGTGCAGAAGACTTATCCCTAAATTTGCTGGCTCTATGATATTGCTCATGTTGAACTATTCTTTATTTCTTTAAATTTGTGGAGATTAAAATTAATATACAAAATACTAAATATTACATTTATAAATTTGTATTAATAATAAACTAACATAAAAAGCTAATTAAAAGGGTACTAACCTGCCCACTCCCAAGAGCAAAAAAGAGGAAGGAGGGGAGTTACAACAAACGATATACAAACATTACCACACAAATGTGGAGGCACAGTAGAGATTAAAGGAAAATTTGGGGAAACTATGGGACTTTTAGGGGATGAAGTTCAAGGTTAAAATTTCTATTTATACATACACCCCTGTGATTCTTTGGGAGACTAGTCTCTCCAATGGATCATAAAAACATAATCAACTTAAAAATTGCCATAATTGGTGGATAAAAGGAAAAGAGAACAAAATAAATGATTACTAAATTGACAAAAAGCCAATTTGGGGGCAGTCCCCTTTGGCATAAAAGTATACATTCAGAACAAATGCTTTCAACCCCTCATAGTTCAAATTCACATACCAAAGCTTAATTCTGGATCTTCTTGATGCAGTGTGTGGTCTTTTCAGGCATCTTCATGGCACCTTCTCCAAATAGGTTTGTCTTCTGGATTCTTGGAGGCAGCACATTTCTTATCCTAAAATTGCTCAAATTCAAGTCAAAGTTCACAACAATAATATAGTCCCCCCTGATGTGGATAATAACACAGGGATCACTCAGCAATGCATGGCTGAGTTATAAAGTATATGAATCACTTTGAAAAATAAATTTTAGAAATCCAAAAATCCAAACAAAAAAGAAAAAATTACTTGCAGAATGAAATATAAAATATCAAAGTCTTATGTCTAAAAAATGTAAGTAAAGGAAAAACAAAACTATAGCAGGTCCTTGAATCATGGCCCAATTAAAGTCTTTTATGTAATTATGCAGTTACCCAATCAGTAGCCAGGATTATAGAAAATTTTCCACACTATGAAAGATAGAAAAGGTACTAGATTATGGGAGCCAGAAGAGCAGCCAAAGTGAGATGCTTCATGGAGCTCAGTTAAGTCTGGCCTCTGACATATGTTAGAACAGCTGAAGCCTTGAACTCCAAACAAGTTCAAATTCTCTTGTCTTGGGTATAAATTATATCAGCCCCATTGGATTGGCTGGTCTCTTTGATCTTGTGCTCAATGAAGGTTAGCTTTGTGCTTCTTTAGCACTGTGCAGTGGGTCTTTTTAATTCCTCCTCCTGGAATCAGACAGAATCATTAAACAAAGTCCCATAATATTTAAACAATCAGTGGCATTACTCTATAATTTAAAGCTTTTGGGGTATGCATTAATATTAGAACAAATGTATTTTAAACTTATATTACTGCAAAAAAATTTATATTGATTATATATATTTCAAAGTATTCAAAAACTATATTGCAAATACAAGAAAAAATAATAAAAATGTTTTAATAATCAAAAATTTATAGCTTATAATCAGTGACACACTGCATCAGCCAAGGATAAAAAAGTTCCTCACCAAAAAATGAGATCCCTTTCCTTTTTAAATTTGGCCATGATCCACTGTGTGAGTGAAAGTTATTTCTACCAAATGGTAGATTTATAAAAACAAAACAGTAGTAGAGCAGATAATTCACATTCAAATAATGTACAAAATTCCCCAAATTTGCAATAGCCCAGTCATTGACAATAGCAAACAAACCCATTATTATATAGGATTAACATGAGTTTATATGTAGCCACTTGTGTGATATTAAAAAAAAACCCTATGAAATGATGTATACTTGTCATAAATCTGCAGATATAGGAAATCTTTCATCCTTAGTGAGAAATGTAGATTGTTCTGGTGGAAGTAAATAAAACTGAAGAGTTAAAATATCATGCATGCAAGACCTCTTTTTGGCTTCCTGTTTTATATATAAAAAGTTTTGGTAGGAACTTCTATTTGTTTCTCTACCTTTTAATACAACATTCTTTATGATATGTATGTGTGTGTGTATATATATATATATATATATATATATATATATATGTCATCCATTCAGAAACTACTAAATATCTGAAGTAATTTCTCAAGACTCCTTAAAATTACAAGTTAAATTCTTAATTCATCATATTCTCCAAAGTTGTATAGAGGTTGTAACCAGTTTTGATAGAGTCCATTCATAATCATATATGTATATGACCATTAACAACTGCAAAAAGGAAGAAAAGGCTGTATAAGCAACATGTGGCCTCAATAGTTGAGATGACAAATCCAGGATACGTAAGTCTTATGGACTTTTTGCATTAAAATCAAAGGGAAACAGTACAAAGAATCATTTAACAGAATAGATATTAATTAGATTAATACAGATATACTTTAAAAAACTTAAACCTTAAAGGAATCATCAAATACAATAATGTAAGCAAATGACAAGTTACAAGCAGTGTAGTTAAAAATCCTTTTTATCAATTCCAATAGACTTGTTTACTATTTTGAGGGGAGAAACACATCAATGAACTTCCAGATCTCTTTTAATGTTCTTTCCCTTCCCCCATATAAATGATCTATTCAGATTTCGTTTGTCAGAGTTCTGAATTTCATCATAGTGAGGGAGAATTCTGCACTGAGCATAATGTGGATGACCCACATATGGGATAAGATACAGAAACTGGGCAGGCCAAAATGCCAAAAGGGTGTGAGGAGATGAATTTCTCCCCTGAATCTTAAGATTAGTCAAACTCTCAACTGCAAGGTATTCAATCAGCACAAAAACTCCCAGGAAAAGAATTAAACAGATCCAAACTGCACTACTGAGATCAAGGAATTCAAAGTGAAGAGATTCAAGCATGATTTGCAAAGCATTTTGTCCTCAAAAAGACAGGGAATAGAGTTTGTTTATAGTGTAAACATAAAGAAGCAAAATTTCTAGAGGGAGTATAATAGAATATTTGCATATAAGAGAACTAGTTATCCTGGTGTTTTGAGTCAAGAGAGAGAAGGGAAAAGCAGGTTTATTTCCTAAAACTTTGACTTCAAATCTATTGATCTTAGGCTTTCCTTGCCCTGAAAAAAACAAAAAAATGATGGCAGAGGAGTCTCCTTTCTGTGAAAAAATCCTAAGGTACAACTCTCTCTCAGCCAGGATCCCAGGGTCAGCTGAAGACTTCAGCTTAAAAAATGGCTAGCACAGGCTGGAAAACCCATGTGGGGTGAGGGAAGCTATTGGGTGGAAAGATTTTTATACATTACCCTTTTGAAAAAAGTGGCTCAGATTCATAGTCGCTCAGCAGCACATGCAGTTGTGGCAGTGGGGGCTGTAGGCTGGGCAGGAGGGAGTGTGAGAAGCAGCAGTAAAAGCAGGTGGCCAGGCAGGCATCAGTTCATGAAGAAAACAGTCTGCAGGAGTGGCAGAAGCAGGTGCTTGCAGAATTTATCTATGCTATCTATTCTTTTCCTCTGCCAAGGATGGTCCCAAGCTGGCTGAAAAAGGAGGAGGGTTGGGCGTGGGGCTAGCAACCCCACCCTGTAAAAAAAAATCACATTTGCTATAGAAACCGCAACCTCACCAAACCAACAAAACAGAGGATCACCTAGTCTGGAGGATTGCTCTCCAACAGAGTCCATGACGAGTGCTGGTGAAAGCCTCTGGGAAGCCAGCTCGCCGATAAATCTTCTGACGACCAAGGCAAAAACCAGAATAGCGACATGGAACGTAAGAACCTTATAGGAAAGTGGAAAAATCGCTCAGGTAGTAAATGAGATGAAAAGATACGACATCAGGGTCCTTGGTTTATGCGAGACCAGATGGAAAGGAAGCGGCCAGACCAGTCTAATATCAAGCGAAACCATCATTTACTCTGGCCATGAAGACCCGGACCATTCCTACATCCAGGGAGTAGTGCTGCTCATGACACCTGAAGCACAAAAGGCGCTGATAGGTTGGGAACCTATCTCATCAAGGCTTATGTCAGCAAGGTTCAACTGAAAGGGGAAGAAGATCACCATCATCGAATGCTATGCACCCACCAATGCAGCAGAGGAAGAGGAAAAAGAAGAGTTTTACAGCTCCCTACAGGCACTACTTGATGGCACATCAAGAAGAGACCTGAAGATCATTATGAGAGACTTGAATACAAAGGTAGGAGAAGACAACACAGGAAAGGAATTCATCATGGGAAGGCATGGAGTAGGCACCTGTAATGAAAATGGAGAGTTCTTTACGGATTTCTGTGCCTTCAACGATCTTGTTATTGGGGGTACTATATTCCCACACAAGAAAATTCATAAATCAACCTGGACTTCACCTGATGGAAGGACGGAAAATCATATAGATCACATCACAGTTTCCCGCAAGTGGAGAAGAAGCCTTCTAGATGTTAGAGCAAGACGTGGTGCAGATGTGGCCTTGGACCACCAACTCCTGGTGGCAACTTTTAGAACCAAGTTGAAATCATTCAATGACCTTTCAGGCAAATTACACCATAAGTTCAACGTGCAAGATCTAAAGACCAGAGAGGAAAAGAAGCATTCAATTGCGAAATCAAGAACAGGTTCGCGGCCTTGACAGGACTCACGGGAGAGACAGTTGAAAACAACTGGACCAAACTCCAGCAGACCTGGAAGACCACCTGCGCAGAAGTCCTGAGAAAGAGAGAGAGAAAGTGTAAGGAATGGTTAACACAAGAGACATGGGCCAAGATACAACAGAGAAGAAATTTGAAACAGAAGATCAGCCAGTGCCAAGATCAACAGGAGAAAGAAGAACTTCGAACACAGTACTGGGAAATTAACCATCAAGTCGAGAAGAGCCCAAGATATGACAAGAGACGGTTCATTCACAATATGACCGAAGAAGCAGAAACAGCAGCTGGGCAGGGGAACATGAAGAGGCTATACAAAATAACAAGAACTCTATCGGGAAAGAATTACAACCCTAGCAAGCCAGTGAAGGACAAGACTGGCAAGACAATAACAAGTGATGCAGGGCAGAGAGCCCGATGGGCAGAGCATTTCGAAGAAATCCTGAACCGACCGCCTCCACCAACTGTTCCGGACATACCACCAGCCACCGAACTGCTTCAGGTGAGCATGGGCCCACCTACCAAAGTTGAGATCATCAAAGCCATCAAGACCATGAAAAATGGTAAGGCTGCAGGTCCAGATGGCATCCCCCCTGAGGCACTCAAGGCAGACCCAGAAATGTCAGAGGAGATGCTACAACCCCTCCTGCAGAAGATCTGGGAACAGGAACAAATCCCGACAGACTGGAAACTAGGCTACCTGGTGAAGCTATCCAAGAAAGGTGACCTATCCCAATGCAGCAACTGGTGAGGAATCATGCTTCTATCCGCTCCCAGCAAAATCCTGACCAGAGTCATCTTAGAAAGACTGAAGGAGGCCTTGGACAAGAAGTTGAGAATAGAACAAGCAGGGTTTCGTCAGCACAGATCGTGCACCGACCATATCGTCACCCTAAGAATCATCATCGAACAGTCCATCGAATGGCAGTCCCCCCTCTACATGACTTTCGTGGATTTCAAGAAGACATTTGACAGCGTAGACAGGAACATCATCTGGAGATTGATGCAGCATTACAGGATTCCCCCGAAGCTCATCAACATCATCCAGTGGTTATACGAAGACTTTACCTGCCAGGTCATCCATAATGGGAAACTGATGGCTCCCTTCACGGTGAAGACCAGAGTGAAGCAAGGCTGCATGCTTTCGCCCCTTATCTTCTTGATGGTCATAGATTGGACCATGGGAAGAAATACCAAGGACAACAATACGGGCATTCAATGGACTCATACCAAACAGCTTGAGGACCTTGACTTCGCAGATGACATCTGTCTCCTTTCTCACAAGCAGCAGGATGCGCAAGCCAAACTTGCACTTCTCTCTGAAGAAGCGGAGAAGACAGGTCTGAAGATCAACAAGAAGAAGATCGCGGTGATCACAGTCAACAGCAGACAGGACCTGCCATTCCAACTACAGGGAGAAAACATCAAGGAGACGGACCACTTCACCTATTTGGGTAGCATAGTCAGTAAAGACTGTGGAGCAGATGAGGACATCAGAAACCGAATCAACAAAGCCAGACAGGCATTTAACACCCTAAGGTCTATCTGGATCTCCAAAGCACTGTCCCTCGTCACTAAGCTCCGAATCTTCAATACCAATGTAAAGGCCGTCCTCCTATATGGATCAGAGAGCTGGAGAGTGAGGAGCGCTAACACCAATAAACTCCAGGTCTTTGTTAATAGATGTCTACGCTACATCTTGAACATCAGATGGCCTGAAAAGATCTCCAATGCTAGTCTCTGGGAAAGAACAATCCAGTATCCCATTAGTCAGGACATAAAGAAACGTAAGTGGAGATGGATAGGACATACGCTACGAAAACCGGAAGACAACGTAGCCAGACAAGCATTGAGCTGGAACCCTTCAGGGAGGAGGAAAGTCGGAAGACCAAAACAGACCTGGCAAAGATCTGCCGAAAATGAAACAAAAACAGTCAGAATGACATGGGCCCAGCTGGGGGAAGTTGCCCAGAACAGAGTCTGCTGGCATGAGATGGTTGCGGCCATATGCTCCTAAGGAGTCAACAGGAATAATAATAATAATAATAATAATAATAATAATAATAATAATAATAATAATAATAATAATAATAAATCTATTCTTTTCTCAAAGACTTAACAAGAACTTTTTTATAATTCTGTCCCTTCAGGTTGCCATAATGTGGAGATTAAAATTAATATTCAAAATACTAAATGTTATATGTATAAATGTTTATTAATAATAAATTAACATAAAAAGCTAACTGAAAGGGTCCTAACCAACCCACTCCTAAGAGCAAAAAAGAGGAAGAGGGAGTAATTACAGAAAATTATATACAAACATGACCATGCAAACATGACACAAGAGAGATTAAAGAGAATTTTGGGAAAACTAAGGGACTTATGTCCAAGGTTCAAAATCTCCATTTATACAACGGGCTCTCTCTTACTTCTTAGCATTTGAGGCATTTTTTTTCTTTTGTGAGTGTATGTGAATTTTGGAGATGGGACTGGGTGAGCCAAGGCCATTCCTTGCTCTGCCATTTTATTTCAAGGCACCATTTCCAGTCATCTTGAATTTTGTGCTACCACTAGACCTTGATTCTGAACATGAAGCTGCCAACTTTGCACAATTCTGCCTAAATTAAATCCAAGTTACCATTGAAGCTCTTTTTTAAAATGAAGGAAGAGCATCAACAATATGTTGAGATCAGAAATACACTCTAATTCATGGACACCTATATGACATTATTGCTATGTAGACATTAACATATAAAATGTTAAGATTTAGTCTTTCCTATGAAGGACAGGTATGGGGGATAGGAAAGTATAGAGTATATGAATTATAAAGTAGAGATGTTCTTAGAAAATCTAAAGAGACAGGGAATGTGGGGAAGAGAAGGATTTCAGGACACACACACACACACACACACACACACACACATATAAATGTCCTTTTCTGAAGCAGAGAGCAAACAATATTAAAGAGAAGTGAAAGTTTAGGATGAAATTAGAGAGTCACTAAAAGTCCATGTAAACTAAAACAAATAGAAGAGTAATATTAAATTTGGAAAGAAATGTGGACTCTATGCTATTTGATAATGGTTTTCTTGATAATATATAAATATGTAACTCAGAAAAGACTTTTTCTTGAAGAAATAAAAAACATCCATTTTCCAAAGAGGATCAGTCTCTCACACCCCAGTCTTCAGTTCAGAGTAACTGCTTTAAAGAACCAAAACATGGAAAAAGGTATGAAATGTTTCATTTAGACATCATTAAACTATAAAACAGGCACTTCTGCATTTGTTATAGTCCAGAGAAATCAGTTTTCCATTCTGTGCACAAGTGAAAAAGACCAGGTGAACCTATCTTGGATCCATGTCACTGACATTTTATAAGACATTCCTTAAGCTATCTGACTCTTTTTAAAAAAAAAAAAAACCCTTAACTTCTGTGTATTGGCTCCTAGGTGGAAGAGTGGTAAGGGTGGGCAATGGGGGTCAAGTGACTTGCCCAGGGACACACAGCTGGGAAGTGTCTGAGGTCAGATTTGAACCTAAAACCTCCCATCTCTAGGCCTGACTCTCAATCTACTGAGCTACCCAGCTGCCCCAAGCTATCTGACTCTTAAAGATTTGAACTTGCAGAAAACTTTATCTCACTACTCTTCTCATCAGAAAAGGAATAAGACATTTCCTTTAGTTCACAATCCCTACTCTAACCATGATTCATTTGTTAAGGTAGATTAAAAATGCTTCATCTTAAATATAAAACAGAAAAATAGCCTGGCTCTGAATATATGTAATGGCACTGGTGAGCATCTTCCTTTTAAGAGAAAATCACAGAGGACTTTCTAAGCTGATTTCTCACTATTAAAAATATTCATCACACAGTTTAAAATAGTCTAAATAATCATTGATTTATAATATTTTTCTGGATATATAGGACCTCTCAAAGCTTTTATTTTATTTTAAATAAAAATGTAAAATAGAATTAATTAGGATGAGCAATCCCTGACATTTATGATTATCTAGTATATTTATGTTTCCATTTTATTTACTTACTTTTGCATTAAAAATAAGCATGTAGAACTACATTTCTCCCCAAAATGTCTGAAAAAGACGTGAGGGTTAAAGGAAAAAACTTTTTTGTTTGTTTGTACCCTTTCTCCATTTCCACAGACTTGTCTCATTCTGAAGATCCATATAAAAATGTATAAGTTGAATCTTACAGGGAATAATTTTTCTCACTAGACTCTCAATGAACATTATATTAAGTAGTTTTTATAAGTGCAGAGGAGTACAAATTGATACATGCAAAATTGGATACAGCAAATTCGAACTGAGAACAAGCTTTGTCATTACTATTCTTATTCCTTAGAAATGACATGGTTTATTGGATTGTGTTTCTTCAGTTTAGAAAATATTTGATAACTTTTTTATTGTTGCTATTGTTATTATAATAACAACAGGCAGCCATTAGGTGGCTCAATTGATAGAGCACTGGCATTTGGGTCAGGAGGACATGAGCTCAAATCAAGTCTTAGACAATTACTAGCTATGTTACCCGGGACAAGTTGCTTAACCTCTGTTTGGATTAATTCATGGGAAAAGAAAATGGTAAACTACTCTACTATCTTTGCCAAGAAAACCCCATTGACAGTAATGGAGTGATATGGTTGTCAGAGTCATGAAGAGTTGGAACAACAATATTAAAAAGGTTGCTGATGTATCATTTTTTAAAACATTTATTAATAATCATTTTTAACATGGTTACATGATTCATGCTCCTACTTTCCCCTTCACCCCACACACTTCCCCCACCCATGGCCTACGCACATTTCCACTGGTTTTGTCATGTGTCCTTGATCAAGACCTATTTCCAAATTGTTGGTGGTTGCATAATTTCGAGTCCACATCCCCAATCATGTCCACCCCGACCCATACGTTCAAGCAGTTGCTTTTCTTATATGTTTTCTCTCCTGCAGTCCTTCCTCTGAATGTGGGTAGTTTTCTTTACCATAAATCCCTCAGAGCTGTCCTGGGTCATTGCATTGTTGCTGGTACAGAAGCCCATTACATTCGATTTTACCACAGTATATCAGTCTCTGTGTACAGTGTTCTTCTGTCTCTGCTCCTTTCGCTCTGCATCAGTTCCCAGAGGTCTCTCCAGTTCGCCTGGAACTTCTCCAGTTTGTTATTCCTTTTAGCACAATAGTATTCCATCACCCGCATATACCACAGTTTGTTCAGCCATTCCCCAATTGAAGGACATACCCTCCTTTTCCAGTTTGTTGCCACCACAAAAAGTGCAGCGATAAATATTTTCATACAAGTCTGTTTATCTATGATCTCTTTGGGATACAAACCCAGCAATGGTATGGCTGGATCAAAGGGCAGGCATTCTTTTATAGCCCTTTGAGCATGATTCCAAATTGCCAGCCAGAATGGCTGGATCAGTTCACAACTCCACCAGCAATGCATTAATGTCCCAATTTTGCCACATCCCCTCCAACATTCATTACTCTCCCCGTCTTTCATTTTAGCCAATCTGCTAGGTGTGAGGTGATACCTCAGAGTTGTTTTGATTTGCATTTCTCTAATTATTAGAGATTTGGAACACTTTCTGATGTACTTATTGATACTTTTGATTTCTTTATCTGAAAATTGCCTATTCATGTCCCTTGCCCATTTATCAACTAGGGAATGGCTTCATTTTTTTATGCAATTGATTTAGCTCCTTGTATATTTGAGTAATTAGACCTCTGTTAGAGTTGTTTTGTTATAAAGATTTTTCCCCAATTATTGTTTCCCTTCTGATTTTGGTTGCATTGTTTTTGTTTGCACAAAACCTTTTTAATTTAATGTAATGAAAATTATTTATTTTGCATTTTGTAATTTTTCTACCTCTTTCTTGGTTTTAAAATCTTTCCTTTCCCAGAGATCTGACAAGTAAACTATTCTGTGTTCACTTAATTTACTTCTAGTTTCCTTATTTATATTCAAGTCATTCACTCATTCTGATTTTATCTTGATGTAGGCTGTGAGATGTTGATCTAAACCTAATCTCTCCCATATTGTTTTCCAAATTTCCCAGCAGTTTTTGTCAAATAGTGGGTTCATGTCCCAAAAGTTGGGCTCTTTGGGTTTATCATACACTGTCTTGCTGATGTCATTTACCCCAAGTCTATTCCATTGATCCTCCTCTCTGTCTCTTAGCCAGTACCATATTGTTTTTATGACTGCTGCTTTATAGTATAGTTTAATATCTGGTACTGCTAGGCCCCCTTCCTTCACATTTTTTTTCATTATTTCCCTTGATATTCTTGATCTTTTGTTATTCCAAATGAAATTTGTTATAGTTTTTTCTAATTCAGTAAAGAAGTTTTTTGGTAGCTTGATAGGTATGGCACTAAATAGGTAAATTAATTTGGGTAGAATTGTCATTTTTATTTTATTAGCTCATCCTACCCATGAGCAATCATTGGCTTTCCAATTGTTTAGATCCAGTTTTATTTGTTTGGAAAGTGTTTTGTAGTTGTTTTCATATAATTGCTGTGTTTGTTTTGGTAGGTATATTCCTAAGTATTTTATATTGTCTAGGGTGATTTTAAATGGTGTTTCTCTTTCTACTTCTTGTTGCTCTAGTGTGTTGGAAATGTATAGAAATGCTGATGATTTATGTGCATTTATTTTGTATCCTGCAACTTTGCTAAAGTTGTTGATTATTTCTATAAGCTTCTTAGTTGACTTGGTGTCCCCTGCTATTCACCCCCTCTTTCCCATCCCCCATGTCATCTTAGATTATTTAGTGTTCCACCCTCATCCTGTGAATTATTCTTCTGATTACTATAATAGTGAATATTATAATAGTGAATAGAGTTCACTACAGAGAATTATACATAACATTTCTCTACATAGGAATACAGATAATTAGATCTCACTGAGGCCCTTAAAAAGGCAAATTTAAAAATTATAAGTTTTCTTTCTTTCCCCTCTGTATCTTATTTACCTTTTCATGTTTCTCGCGATTTTTGTGGTTGGATATCAAACTTTCCATTTAGCCTTGGTCTTTTATGTGCAAATACCTGGAATTCTTCAATTTTGTTGAATGCCCATACTTTCCCCTGGAAATATATAGTCAATTTTGATGGGTAGTTGATCCGTGGTTGCAGGCCCAGCTCTCTTGCCTTTCTGAATATCGTATTCCAAGCCTTGTGATCATTTAGTGTGGAGGCTGCCAGATCCTGTGTGATCCTGATTGGTACGCCTTGATATTTGAATTGTTTCTGGCTTCTTGTAAGATTCTTTCCTTTGCTTGGAAACTCTTGAATTTGGCAATTATATTTCTGGGTGTTTTCTTTTCTTGATCAAATGTCACAGGTATTCTATGAATCCTTTCAATGTCTATATTGCCCTCTTGTTGTAGGACTTCAGGGAAATTTTGCTGAATTATTTCTGTTAGTATGGAGTCCAGGTTTCTATTACTTTCTGGTTTATCTGGAAGACCAATTATTCTCAAATTGTCTCTTCTAGACCAGTTTTTTCTTGGTCTGTCACTCTCTCATTGAGATATTTCATGTTTCCTTCTATTTTTTCAGTCTTTTGACTTTGTTTTATTTGTTCTTGTTGTCGTAAGAGATCATTAGCTTCTAGTTGCTCAATTCTAGCCTTTAGGGACTAGTTTTCAGCTATAATCTTTCGGTTTTCAGCTATGATCTTTTGGTTATCGGCTATAAGCTTCTGGTATTCCTTTTCAATCTGGTCATTTCTGGTGTTCAATTTGCTTATCAGTTCATTTGGTTTCTGAGCCTCACTTTCCAGTTGCAAGATTCTACCTTTTAAACTGTTATTTTCTTGCCAGATCTCTTCCATTTTCCTCAAATCTCAGTTTTGAACTCTTCCATAGCTTGTGAGGAGTTTTCCTTATTTGAGGAGGGTCCAGATGCTTGTTTGTTCTCCTCCTCTGTTTGCTCGGTTGTCTGGATTTTCTCTGTGTAAAAGTTGTCCAGTGTTAAAGACTTCTTTTTCTTGTTGTTAATCTTTCTCTTCTGAACTTCCTGAGACTGGGTAGCCATCGTTATCCCAGCAGCTTCTCAAGTTTATCCTTGCGCTCAGGCTCTGTCCAGGGTCAAGCCCCCTGGTGGATCCCCTTGCTTAATCCTCTGCCAGAGGTTTTTTTACAAGTCTCAGGGCGTTGCTTCCACAGTCCTACACCTGTCCACGCTGGTTCCCCACTCAGGGTTTCAGAGCTTTAGCTTGTGGCTGTGGCTGCCTCCACCCACGCCTCCTCGGAGCCTGAGCTCTGAGCCTGCCTGAGCTCTGCTCCCGTGCTCTGCGCCCTAAGCCTGCGCTCTGATTTCGGGTGCGTTCTTTGGCTTTTTGGGGTCCCAAATCTTGCCGCTCTCAGGAACAGGCCCCAGAGCTGCCAATGACTCGATGGGTGCCCCAAACTTGCTCTATTTCTTTTTAGCTGGCTTCGGTGCTATAGGTGTTGTGTGTGGAGGGGGTGGGGGTGGGGTGTTTGCTCAGCCCGCGATTTAGTGAGGGCTGTTTCACCCCTTTATAGCATGGAAATGCCTCGATTCCACGTACCTTCCATGCTGTGCCCTGTTGTGGGGTTCCTCCATTCGTCTGGACTTGTTTTTGTCCCCTTGAGAAGTTTTGTGTGTTTTGGTCAGGAGAGGTTAAGAGCTGCTTCTGACTCTGCCGCCATCTTAACCCTGAACCCTGTTGTATCATTTTTGCTACTTTGTTTTTAGAATAGCCTGGTGATTTCATGGGTATAGGGAGGTCTAGACTAGCAAAATTTTCAGCTAATGTATATAGTCAACTGTACTAAAATTCAAAGTCTTAAAGTGTCCCTTAGAGGCCACAAATAAATTATACAGAATCATAGTTCTAGTATGTTTCAGAAGTAGGATTTGAACTCTGTGTTTCATGATATAACCTCAACCAAACCAGACTGACTCTGAAATTTGATACTTATAAATATGATAATAATGGAGTAATGTTTGAAATTCAATTTTTATGAAGTACAAATATCTTCATTTGGGGGAAGGTAGTTGGAAGTAGAATTGGAGAACAAAAATATAACCTGCAATCAGTACTCAGTTTCAAATGTAGGCTTCATATGCTGGGTGAAGTAATTTATCTCTCTGAGCTTCAGTTCCTTTATCTATAAAATAGTTCTGATAATATTAGTATATGTACTAGTCATATTATGGGGTTTTTAGTCAGCAAAGCCTTACATAATATAAGAATACTATATAAATGCTAGTTCTTATTTATCTCATAATCCTGGGTTAGGTCCTGGATGTCTGGAGAATTTGGCAAACACAGAAATGTCATGCGTAAGATCAAGACAAAGTGAATGAATCTCTAAAAGCCCATCCTTATAACTTGGGAGTGGGTTCCAATTGCTTTCCCTCCTGATAATGTCAGATTCTCTCCATGCTGTATCCTGTGAATTTTACATAATTGTAATAAAAAAAAGTTATAAGTAGTACACATTCTTCCTCCTCCCAAGAGCAAATGCTGGTTGTTATCTAGAATAATAGATAATTATTCTACCCAGAACTATTTCTTAATGTGAGATTGGTTTCATTGTAAATAAAATATGAATCTTACAGATAAACTCTCATCTTTACCTATTAAGCTATCTAAAATACAAAGGAAATAAGCAACTTCAGGGCAACTAAACATAGTATACCAAACAAAATTTTAGGCAAAGGTAAAAGAGACCAAGTTTTAATAACCATTGTGACCAGTGTGTTTTATATACGAATAAGTAATCTGCTTACTGCTTCTCAGTAATTTCTTTTGCTTTCTCTAAAATGAAGAAAAAATAATTTTAGGATAAATCATAATATAAACTTTGTGCTACAAAAGAATTATCTAGAATTCATCATCATCATTAAATCCATACAATGTGCACAGTAAAATTTTTGGGGAAAAAAGCACTTTTTGACCTGAATTTGATGTTGTACGAGGGATGTAATATTTGCAAAGATAAACAAATAACATAATTTGATAAGGGCGAGAACACCAGTTGCTTCTATTCTATAATGAATCTCACATCTCGACTCTCATATTAATTTGTTTGAGTTTCTCTTATAAATTTCTGCACTCCTTCATTATTCATTTTTGTAACATTCAAATCTCATGAGGTGGCTAGTCCATTTTCGAGACTCAAAAAAGTTATTATTTTGAATGAATGAATGCTTAAGGAAAATGGATTCCTTCGCCATATGAATCTCTTAGATTACACATCTAGAATGAAGACATTGAATCTTCATTCAATTAAATTAAATAGACATTTGTTAATGTTTATGATGGCAAAATGATGAAATGATAATGTTTATTTAAACCAGTTCACTTCTACCTCAAAAAGGCAGATATGAATCAAATTAAAGAAACAACAATCAAAAAAGGAAGACATTATCATATGGCAATATATATATATATATATATATATATATATATATATATATATATA
>NC_058131.1:191877767-191893267 GCF_016433145.1 Gracilinanus agilis | reverse complement strand
AGAGAGAGAGAGAGAGAGAGAGAGAGAGAGAGAGAGAGAGAGAGAGAGAGAGAGAGAGAGAAATAACATCACTTGGAAAAAATTTGGCAGTATTACCAAGTGGAGCCTCCCCTTAAGAATTTTTAATTACAGTTCTCCACTAGTCAAAAAAGAAAGTTAAAGGTATAAGAGTCAGTCAGTCAGTCATTGAATCAATAAACTTTGATTGATGGTTCACTATATTGAAGGTACTTTTTGCTAAGCACTAGAAATACAAATAGAAGCTAAAGGTAGTACATGCCCTTAACTGTGGTGAGACTTTAGCTGGAATTTGAAGGGAGTCAGGGAAATAAGGAGGTGAAGGCAAGGAGAGAAAGAATTCCAGGCTTGAAGGACAGAGTGAAAATTTTAAGATTTAGGAGATGGAATGTCTTGTGTAAAGAACAGCAAAGATGTCAGAGTAACTGGATAATAGAATATATAGGGAAAGAAAAAGCATATAAAGTCCGGAAAGATAGGCTACTAGGCTATAACATGCTTTACAATCCAGAGGATTTTTTAAAATCTTAGACGTGATAGTAATACAATAGAGTTTATTGTGTGGATGATGGCCATGATCAAATGTGTGCATTAAGAAGATTAATTCAACAGCTGATCAGAAGTAATATTTTTGTGGAGAAAGATGAGAAAATGAGACCAAACAAAATACTATTCAAATAATCTAGAATTAGGTGATGACAGTTCACACCAAGACAGTGTCATTGTCAGAGGAAAGAGGATATAACTGAGAGATGTTACAAAGGTAAAAAACATGACAGGCGTATGAGAATCATCAATGTAGATATTATCATTGAATACCTGTGAGCCGATGATAACAGCAGTTAAAAAATAACAGAGAAAAGGGACAAAGTAATAGGAGATATTCAGCATTCATTAAAAGTCCTACACTAAAATCTAGTAAAAGCATATGAGGAGTAATCAGAGAGGAAGGAGAAAGACCAGGAGAGAAGAGTGTCTTTGAAACAGAAATAAGATAAATAACATTTAAAATGTTAAAATATTTGGAGAATTTTTTAAAAAAAGCATCAGGAATGAAAATGAAAAGAAGGCCATTAAGAGATAATGTTTAATTCCAGAGAGAGCACAGTATCAATTGAATTATAAGATTGGAACCTATATTGGAAAGAGTTAAGAGAGTATAAGGAAAGGAAATAGAGGTATTTTATGATAAAAACTTGTGATGAAGATCTATTTCTAAGCATTATCATTTATTAGTGAGAAAAGTAATTGCCAATAAGTGAGCTCTCATAACCTCTCAGTGGCCAGAGATACATACACCTTACCATCTGAGCAGATTTTTATTGGTTGGTTAGGTAAGATCCCATGATGTATACTCAACTAAGCCTGTGATTGTTCTATATCAAAGGTAAGGTTGGACTTATATTTGGCATATTCATACTAACTTGTTTGCAAAAGGGGGTTTCCAAAGTCCACAGTAAGGGGAAAACATAGAGTTAGTCAACATCTTCTGGAAACTTTGGAAAGTCCTTCACTAGTAACTACTCACAGCAGAGTTGTCCCATGCTAGTCTTGTAGCCAGGCAGAACATCTTATGACAGCCATGCAATGAGTCCAGACCATAGATTAGAGAAATGGGTAAGTTAATTCTTATAAAGAAAATAAACCATCTTATAGACTCTAATTAAGTAGTCAAACTGCTTTTTAAATCAAACTAATTCATAAATGCTGATTTTGGTGATTAAAACAACTATACCCATTAATTATTAATGTGTTAATATTTAATAAATAATAAAGCAATTTCACAGTACTTGTTGTGGAAGACCTTCTCAAATAGTTTAGCCCAAAAAGAGAGAGGAAATAGAGTAAGATAATGGAGATGGAAGGATCAATATTTTTTTAGTATGAAAGAAAGATTGTTGTGTTTGTAGGCAGAAAGAATGAGACAAATGAATAGGGAGAGATTAGAGATTAAGATAAGTGAAAGAGCAGAGATGATAAAGTAGGTAATATCAAGAAGACAGATTGGATGGGTATCACTTGTGCCTGTAGAAGAGTCAATCTTTGTAAAGAAGAGGGATCCTCCATATGTGAGACAGGGGTGAAGGAGGAAATAATGGCAGATTCTGTATGAGGAATATGAGTTGAGGATGAGAAGAGGAGAGAACATTTAGTGAAAGACCTCAAAATTTTAGGTGAAATATGAATAAATGTTCTCAGTTGAGAGGATGAGGAAAGAGAGCCCTGGGATGTGTAATGAATAATATATTGTATGTTGTTTGTCCTTCATTTTCAAAGACCACTAATGATATCCTGAGTGACACTTGTAAGTGTATTGGATTTAAGTGAGGCAGAGTTGTGCAAACCTGTCAATGTCATTCTTTTTTCTAGTCATTGATGTCCAGTTGTAAGACAAAGATCAGGATGACTGGTTTTGGATGCACTGGATAGATGATCTGGGATGCCTGACATCTGACCAAACTCTAAGCATTCCATCCCAACTACTTCAGCTACCTTCAAGATTGTTGGAACTAATTGTTCTCATCTGCCCATTCTGCTTGGGAGAAAACTTTGCATGTTTAAGGTAGGCACCCCACTGACTCACAGAAGGACTTGTGACCCATAAATTACCATCAACCTGTTTTTGTCCATCTGCCAAGATTGTTTACCAGGGAGTGGCTGCTCTGAATGTGACAACTTCTTGAAAGCAGGTGAGAGTTGTATGCCAGATGGATACCAAAAAATGGATAAACAGACCTTAAAAGGGCACGGCAAGTCCTCCCAACAGAGTGGCTAGTCCTTTATGCATAATCCATATATGATTTTGATTAATATTGATTGATAGACTGACCTAAATGTGAAAAGAGACAGCTAGTGAAAACTCTCAGAATTAAGATATGGTGTATCTTACAAAAGGAAGTGAGAATCTCTGGATTATAGAATATGAGTAAAGTATAAAACTAGTATAAAACTGGAAGAGTTGAAAGGGGAAAAGGTTTTAAAACCTTTAAAAGTTAGACAGGATTTTATAATAAATCCTGGATTTAATAACTTTTGGAGTACATCTAGTAAGGGAATATCATAGTCATAACTCTGCTTTAATAGTTGAATAGAAGATAGCTTGGAAATAGAAGAGATTTAAGACAGGGAGGCTACCTAGTAGACTTTGTATAAAGTATAGTGGTCTTATAGCAGAGTAGTAGAAGTTTAAAAGCAGAGAATGCTTACAACAGTCTTCTTTACACTACAATATAGCCATTCTAGCCTATTTGCTATTTCCTAGCAAGTGGTGAACCTTATCACAGGTGAACTATCTCCTGTCTCTGTGTCTTTGTACTAGTTGTAGTCCATGCTGTACATCATCTCCCTCCTCACTTGAATCTCTTGGAATTTCTGGTTTCTTTTAATTCATAGCTTCAGTGCCACAAGGAGGGAGAGATTTTAGATGTATTAAAAGGTAAAAAGCAAGAGGTAATTAAAACTATATAGATATATAAGGCAATAATTGTCAATTAATTTGAGCATATGTCTCTATTAGAGTTTGGCACATAAAGCACTTGACCAGTGGCAAAGGGATAGCTTTAGATTGTTCATTCAATAATAAAGACCCCTGATTTGGGAGCTTATAATTTTATACCTTGATATTATGCATATGAATACTGATTCTTATTCTTTAAGAGGATGAGGGGGACATAAAACTTCTAGTACACAAATCTCTTAAAATGCACTGAAAAGTCCTTTGCTGTTAATATAACTAGGTTTAAATTTGCATTGTAGTCACATGTATTGCATAGAAATGAATAGTCCCATTTCTCAATTGAAGGATGACTGCATTAAGAAAAAAAAAACTTTAAAAAAGAAAATGTATTCCCAAGTACAATCTAAAAAAGCAACAGAAGCTACCTAACTGAAAAAATGAAATTAATTGTGACAGATATAATTTGATGGTCTCTATAACAGCAAAAATGTGGTGGCCTCAAACAGACCCAATCTTTCATTTGATCTGCTTGAAATTCCCATATTAGTTTCTCCCTTTCTGTGTGCATATGCATTAAGGCACTAAAAATTATTGCCAAATTGTGAATATTAAACACAGGAAAGATAACATATTTAAGCCACTTTCAGCTGTTGATTGAATGAATATGTCAAATTAATTCCTATGACAAAATAAGATCAAATTCAGAGGAAGCAAAGAATAAATAATGGAGATAATGATTTATTAACAATGCCAATACCAGATGTTCCCTTTATGAAGAATGAATACCATTCTCTAATGAAATTAAAATTAAAATAATATTAGAAATATTAAATTAAATTTAAAAATTAAAAATAATATTAAAAAACATTAAAAAAATAAAAAAAATTAACAACTCCATTGACGAACAAGAAAAATGATCAAACATTGCAGGGTTTTGAGACACAAATCTCAGGATGAATTTCTGGATTTAAGTAAATATAGAACAGTAATGTACTATAGAGACAAACTCTGTAGAGTATGGGTTAGATAAAGAAAGGATGGTTCAAGATGGAGCCTTAGAAGATAGTGACTTTTAATGATATAACATGAATTAGGATCCATTAAAGATACTTGAGAAAGAGCATTCAGAACAGTAGGAAGAGAAAAAAGGGACTATAGTATCATGAAAACCCAGTGATTATGCAGTGAGAATGTTCTAAAGTGTCAGATACTATAAAGAGATTATGAGAAGCACTAGTTAGGCAAGAAACAGCTTGAGGGCAGAATAGGAAGAGATAAGAAGTGGGGTTTAAAAGAAAGGAGTAATATACAAGAAAGAGGTATTTATAACTTTCGCACAGGTTGACTTATATTTGAGGATTGTAAAAATAATATATGCAAGCCCACAAATAAGGGACAAAGAACTTGAAAATAAAGGTTCAAAATTGTTTCTTAATGCTTTTGATAGATGTTATTAAAATATCTTCAGTGGTAAATGAAGTGAATCTCAAAGATGAACTTCCCTTCAGGGCCAGGTGCAAGGAATGCTAAAGAGACTCTTGTTATAGAAAATAACTTTTTTATTTAAAATATATAATAGGATAAAAGGATTTCTAATTCTAAGGGATTCTAACTCCACCCAAATAAACACCCAGGTTCTGCAAGGAACCACTTCTCCTGTGATTCACAGGCTACACTAATCCTTTCTGATCTAACTAACCAAATTTATACTATTCTAAATAAACCTAACCACTCTAACTCTTAACTTTGCCTTTAAGTTATAAAGATAACCAAGGCTAATTGTTTGAGTCTCCACAAGAATCAGGTTAGGACCCTGAGTCTGTTAAGGCAAACCAAAGACCAGGTTTTCTTTGGTCCTTTCACAGTTTAACCAATCTATAATCAGTAACAGAAAAATGAATAGTGTTTCCCAAGTTGGAAAAGAAAACACTCCACTCCTTCAAGTCTTTCCCTCAGACCGAGATAGAGAGAAGCAAAGATGTTACCTTCTCTAGCCCTGAGAGAGAAAGAACCTGCATGTGACTCTGTCAACTGCCAGAAGCCCAGTCCTAGAATGCTACACCCAGAGAGTGTAACTGCCAACAGTTGAAATTAACACACTCTCTCTCAACTCTATTTGAAACTCCATTTCTTCCTCAAGCCAGCTTCTCTACTTATCTTTAAACTAATAAAATGATACTTATTTTTAATATCATCTTTATAGTTTATAAAAGAATAAACATCCACTGGTTAATACATATAGCAGATCTACCTTATATATGCTTGTATGACCAGCTATCTGCATGTATGTCACTCTCCCTGTCATTAAAACTAATGTCATCAGACTGTTCCCATGCATGTCTTTTTGACTTTTGTCTGCCCATTTGTCTGTCTGCCCATCCATTCTGAACATCTCCCTACTTGTCTGTCTAACTGGTGAACTCGAGAACTCATAAAATTATCTAAGAAGCTTAAAGCTTTTCAGAGAAGATCCCTTTACTTAATTATTTAAAATGAGGAGAGAGTAGTGATTACCTTGCAGAGTAAAAAGAGGTAAAAAAGAATCCAAAATTCAAAATGAGAGAATATATGCTTCCAGTGCAAATTTTGTACAATATTGCCTTGAAAGGGGATGGAGAGAAAAGAGAGGATAAAAGACATTTTAAAAGGCATGGATGAATGTAGGGCAGAGCCAATATGGGACTTGGGTCAGACCAGGAGTAAAGGGAATTCCAGCATAGAGAGTCATTATACATTGTATATCCAGAGAGAAGTATATACAGAGAGAGAGATGTATATACAGACAACAGGAAGTCTCAGATCTATTCTTAGACACCACAATCTTATTCAAGATGAAAAAATAATACCAGGGGTTGTACTCACTACCCAATTCCATGTCAAGGATCCATGGTGGATGGAAGATGTGACATGTATGTAATGTTGAAGTTTGGGAGTAGGAAGAGTCCCTAGGCTCTGGATCTAGAGAGGAGCAAGCTCAAAAAGAAGCAGAGAAAGCATGGCTATGTCTCAGTCCCTCCAAGAGCAGTCTATGGTGTGACTTCCAACCTATAGCCTAGGTTGAAATATGTAGAGGAATAATCAAGAAAGTAATCCCAAAGAAACGGGAAATTTTCAGTTCTGGCACTCTGAAGTGACAGGATTTCCCAATAGGCTGATAGTAGCTAGGTCCAGAAACAATTTACTACCAAGTTCACCAGGGGCATGAAATCATAAATCAGACTTTGTCCTAGATTAGACCATTTGGGGACATAAGACAGAGAAGAAGATGTTTCAAAATACTTGTAACAAAGCTATAGAACAAAATAACACTTGGGTACAAATTCAACTAGAATTCCTGGAAGGTACACACACACACACACACACACACACACACACACACACACACATTTTTAAAAAGATGCTTGGACACCCTTCTGGGTAAATATCTGGCTTTATTGTGACAGAGAAATCACATGGCCAGAGCTTCAGGTTTCCTCCCAGTTCAGAACTTCAGATTCTGCTTTAAAATAAATATTATCTGATAAGTATAAAAAAGGTTTGGGGAGGGACAACAAGAGTCAGTCATCAATCCTTTAATGAATAAAGGAGACTTCAAGGGGAGAGCAGGAAGCCTATTGCTTAACTGGCTCCCCAAGGGGAGCTCAGTGTGACTGTGTGACTTTTATGTGCTTCTGAGGTAATGGGGATGGCCTTGAGAAGGAGATTTCCATGAAAAGGTAATTGCAAAAGGTAGGGATTGGGGTACAGAAATTGAGGATTGGGCCATTTGAATTAGAGAGACTAGGGATTGGTCTTTAGAACAAACTGTCCAGAAGCAGAGAAAGGGAAAGGCTGTTGGGTATCTAAGCTGCTGGCTCTGGGCAAGTTCCCGAAACTGCTTCTTATCAGAGCACCAGAAGCTGCTACACTGGGTGGCTTTGGGAATCACCAAGTAAATGAGCATGAAATGGGACCTTTTCTGCCTCTGGTATGGCCACCTCTCCTTCCTAAGTTATTATTTCATCAGGCCCTGGGTAGAAAGGGAGATCAATCAAATTTAGATAGTTACTGAAAGTCTTGTTTTTTCAAAACACACCCCATTTTATAGTTTTCTATTTCTCCCACACACCTCCATCCCTGCAGGAGATCCCCAATATGTCCATTTGTTCCAGGGCTGCTCTCCTTCTGGCCATTGCTGCATTCTTCCATTTATGGTTTTATTTTTCTTCTAGGTGACCTGCTTTCTATGTGTGCTAGCTTTTTCAGGGTATATTTTTGAATGAAGAAATCACATTTTAAGATCAATATAGTAACTCACTTTTAATTAATATGATAACACACATGATTAATCTGATAACATATATGATTATTCTAGCAATACCACACTTTAAGTTACAACTCAAGTATTAACCTGGGACTACATTCTTGATCTGGTTACATGCACAGACCTCTTCCTGGGACTAAATTCATAGTGTTATAGTTCTAAAAATCATACTATCAGCATTAATTAAGCTGTGAATGATTGATTTTCTGGTTACACTATACATGCTATATAGAATAAATATATAATGAATACATACATATAATTATATTTATATCCGTATATATAAATATCAATATAAGTTCATGCTTGTATATGTCTCAGGAAAGTGGGAAGGGAAGCGAAGGAGAGAATTTGGAACTAAAAGAAAACTAAATTTAAAATTATTTGTATGTGTAACTGGGGAAATAAATTATTATTAATAAAATATGAATTATGAATATGTTCACCTGTATATGCTTGCATGATTATGTAACAACACTTTTGGTCATGGCCAAAGTAGAAATATGCTTTGCTTGCTTATATATGTTTATTTTGTTGTTGTTGTTGTTGTTGTTGTTGTTGTTGTTGTTGTTGTTCCTTTTGTTTACTTTTTGTTCCCATGGGTAGATCTGAAAGGAAAAAAGGTAGGGTTTTTTTTTTAATTGAAAAAATAATATAGCTTGATCCATATCTGTGTAGACTATACTAATGGACCAGCTTTATCAATTGTCTATGTAATTACATAGCATACTGTGGATCCACATTTTTTCCCTAGATGAGTAATTAGGAACTATATTTCTTCTGTATGTCAATAACAACACATAAAACATATACAAATCAAGAAAATTTAAAATTAATTCAAAAGAAAGTATGTTAGACTCAATAGGTTCTGGGTTAAGATGGAGGCAGAGTAAAAAGCAGCTGCTTAACCTCTCCTAACCCACACATATAGGACTCTTCAAGAGGACATAAAAACAAATCCAGATGAACAAAGGGACACCACAACAGGGCACAGCATTGAAGGTACATGGGATTGGGGCATTTACATTCTGTAAGGGGCTGAAATAGCTCCCTCTAAAGCATGAGCTGAGCAACTCCCTCCCACACACACACCACCTACAGGGCTAAAGCTAGTGTACAAGAGTTAGAGCAAGTTTGGGGCATCCATTAAGTCCTTGGCAGCTACCTGGCATGACCAGGGCCTGCTCTTGAGAGCAGCAAGACTTAATACCTCAAGAAGCTAAAGCAGAATTGTAAATATGTTAAATGATCAGACTATTTTCCACTTTAGAGGAATTTTGAAACAGAAAAAATGTAGATCATTGGATAGGTTCTTGTGAAGGTTACTCTTGGTGAATCTCAAGAAGAATTCAGTGGTGATAAGGGACAGAAAAGAGAAAGAGAAAGACCTACATAAGGACAGTTACCATCAGATTTTATGGAATGGGACTCTTTTTCCAGGAAATAACATTTTTCCTCCCCACTATCCCCTTAGACCAAGAATGCAATAAAGTTAATTTAAAATTATCTTATTTAATCTAATTACTTTTTCATTTATGTCTATGTATTATTAATCTTTATTTAGTAAAATACAACTCCCTTAATGCATTATCTTATAAAATCTGGGTTTTTTGGGTGACTGGAATGGACTAACTCAATTTACATTATTCCTTTTGGGAAAAATTCATTTGATACCCAACCTTTTTGGTATTTGACTCGCTTTCTGGAATGAATGGAAGTACTTCTGTAAAGTCAAAATAGAACATGATTTACAAATAAAGGATGATAACATAAACAAATTAAGAGAACATAAAATAGTTTCCTTGACACACTTATGGATAAAAAAGAATTTTGTCCAAACAAGAGAGAATATTACAATATGTAAAATAGATAACTGACAACATGAAAATGTTTCTACACAAACACAACTACTACAGCTGAAGTTAAAAAAGCAAACAACAAAACAGGGGAAAAGGCTTTATCAAGTGACTAAAAAAGTACTAATTTCTCAAATATAAAGAAAACAGAGTCAAATTTATAAGATTACAAAGCATTTCCCTGTTGACAAGTGGTCAAATGACATATGTGAGAATTAATTCTCACATGAAGAAATTAAAACTAGCTTTAGTCATATGAAAACAATTCTCAAAATCACTATTAATTAGAGAAATTTGAATTAATTAACTCTCATACTTTCTTATAATTATTAAACTGGCTAACATGACAAAAAAGAAAATTATAAATGTTTGACAATATGTAGAACAACTGGGAAATTAATACACTCTTAGTATAGCTGTAAAGTGATATGTCTCCTTTCTGCAGAATAATTTGAAACCATGACCAAGTTGCATGTTCCTTTTGACCTTGTAACTTTATGGTTGATGGCCTAATTTCTATTGAAAAGTTAAATGATCATTATCTTTTCTCCCAATAACTATTGTGATTTTGAAAATTAATTGTACTATCTTGTATTAATTTGCATAATATATCTTGATGTACTAAAAAAAAAAATTCTCCACTTCAACCAGTGAGCTGAGGAGAATGATTGAAGGTACATAATCTTGCAAAGTGTTGCCATTAAGGCTGTGTCATCTTGGGGAGCCTTTCTTCAATATCTAGTGGCCAGAAGGAATGAAAAAGGAAAAGATTCAATATGAAAACAAGTTTGTGACCAATAGAACAGGCACACCTGAGAACATAATATGAGCTGAGTGGTATTTGTTCCAAACTTTGGATTAGGAGGATCAAGGACAATAGGAGTAAGTAATGAATTAAGTGATATGGCATAATGAATGGATTTGGAAGATAATATACAGGGGTTAAAAAACACCAGGTATTAAGACTATGACCAGATATGAAAATGTACATTATTCAATGGAGGGTTCCACTCTTTCCAAAGGAGGTTGGAGATCAAGCTGAAGACAATGTGCATTTTGCCTTTACATGAGATAAGAAGGATATGAACAGATGGTCAAATGGGAGACCCTGTATCACTACCTCTTTTCCCTCATGAGGTTAGAAATTACTCAGAAAAGTGACTCAGCAAAAGATGGAGATTGAAATTGAATAGCAAGTAAAAGAAGTCTCCTTCCCTAGAAGTTTTCTTTGTTGTCTTCCCTCAAAAGACACAGTAAGAGATGGAAGCTTCAAAGTCAAATAATAAGCTGCTCTTCTTTGCACCCAGATCCTCCAAGTTAGATAATCAGGTTGGCAACATTTTTTGCTATTGTTGTTTTTTACTGTGGAATATAACTTTTGAATGCTTATGCATTTGCTGGTGATACTTCATCAAGGAAGACTACCAGGATATATGACAATGATTCTCATTAAAATTTTATATAGATCAGTAATTGATGCTCTAATTTTCTTTTTAAAAATAAGTTTTGAAAGATTTCTTCCATCAACAAACAGATCAAGTAGAATTTATCTTAATTGTATCGCCTAATATTTTAAGAAATTTTTTCTAGTTTTTAAAATTTATTTTTATCTTTTAATAAATTGATAATTAAACAATATAGGTAGAGAGTCTGAGACAGTTCACATATCAAGAATGAGTCATTTTTAGTAAAATAAGTTCAGTTTTACATTTCATGATATTATTTATCATTTGCTACATTTAGAACTTCTCATTTCAATATGTGAAGGTGTTCATGATGTGTAGATATTAAATCCCTTAATAATCTAGAAGCGTCTGATGTCTCTTATTCCTTAATTCCCAACTATATTTTCTGACATTTGTTCCATCATTCTCACTTATTTCTATGTTCTCAAAATTATAATATATATTTTTTGAAGTATTCTAACAAGTTCATAGAATTTATCTACCTATTCTTTCTTCCTACCAGATGTTGGCTCATAAGCTATAATTACTTTTATGATCAACATTTTGCAAATACTTGTCATGAGTCCTATAACATGAGAATACCAAATGTCCTATGAAATGATATTTCTTGTTAATTTTGAATAAACAACCAAAGCAATTTTGCTATCTCCTTAACTTGCCTTTCCATGGAAAATGATAATTCTTTATTTCAATTATTCCCATATTCTCTTTGTCTTCTAGTCTCCTTTTTATTAAGAACTCAAGATTCCCACAATTACGTTCTTCCAGTAGAATAGTGTGATAATGAGGTTAAATATACCCTGCCCAATCTTAGATTTAATCACCAAAGATGAAAACAACCCCACTTAATTTTCAAGTGGGAAGTCTGTGACCCACGTGTGCAAGAGTGAGTAACGAACCAGAATTGACTGAATACCCCTTGGGCAATCCTAAGCAAAGCATCTGTTGTGACTGGACACATAAACTAGGAGGAAAGCACAGGAAGTGATAAAAAAGAAGTGCTTTTAAAAGGGAGTGACAACTTCCTGTAAGGCTTCTGTTTTTGTTCTTTTCCTAGAGTTAGAGGTTGAGTTGGAGACACTGCTTGCTGGACCTGAGACCTGAGACCTTTGTGAGACTGTTCTTAAATCTTTCCCTTAGAACTACATGTCACAAGTGAAGAAGGCTGACTACCTTAGCCTCCCTGGAGGTACTAGCCTCCCAGAGGCTCCCTTGATTGGGAGAAGCCCTCATGGCTAAACCCCTTGTTAACTGACTTTTAGACTTTTAGAGAGTGAAGCCAGGGATTGAGTACATAGTCTAGTTCTTTAAACTGGATCTTACTCTATCATCTTCTCATCTCTCTACTTCTACTCTCTCTCATATTTTATAAATGAATTACTAATATCATTTTAGAATTGATATTTATTCAATTCTTAGAGACAACACCTTTAAATATTAATATCCAAATTAAAAAAAAAAACAACCCTTTTCCCCCCTTTACAATAGTGACTCATTGTCCATTATGTAAGGGAAAGGGAAAAGCATTTATTAATTTCCTAATATCTCATTTTATCTTAACAAAAACCCTTTTAGGTAGATATTATTTTTCTCTAGGGCAGTTAGTTGACACAGTGGTTTGAATTGGATTTAAAATCAGGAAGACTAATTTTCCTAAATTCAAGTCTGAACATTTGCTAGCTGTATGACCATGAGAATGATCACTTAATCCTGTTTGCCTCATTTTCCTTGTTTGTAAAATGAGCTATAGAAGAAAATGATATTTTCTTTGCCAAGAAAACTCCAAATCAGGTAATGAGACAGACACAACTAAACAATGATAAATTATTTTCTCTGTTATACAAGTTAGGAAACTGAGGCATAGAGGAATTAAATTTGGACTTGACAAGGATTATTCAACTAGTAAAAATCTAAGCCTGAATTTCAATTTAGGTCTTCATGGCTTCAGGCCTAGCACCCTATCCATTGTGCCACTGGGATAGTAATTACATAAAAATTGAGTTTAGAACTGAAAAGCTATAGTTTAATTACAATCTAAAATCATGTGATTTAAAAAAAAATCTTTAACCCCTTTTTGGTCACTGTCACCAGCACTGAAAAACTTGAAAGTTTTACACAGAACTGAAGAAAATTTGTTACTTTTCCCCCAATGGATTGTCATACCTAAATAATTCATTACCAAGTAGCCAGTCAACAAGTAATAAGCTTCTCTGTATTTAGCTAGACTAGTTGTTAGAGAGCAAACAAAAAGAGTTGTTGGAATGATCTGAACTCTTTTCGTAGAATACCTTCTCAATATTTTTGCTCTCAACATAGGTTCTGTGAACCTAGAACAACCTCTAAGCCTTATGTGATACTTGAGTAGTCCTCCATTGAACTTATATGAAATATCCCACACAATTATGAAATTTCTATTTTTGTTGTGATTCTGTCCTTAACAGACTATAGTTCATTTAGTGATCCCCACCCCACAGATATCTTGAGATTAGGATGGGAAGAGGGGCAATAATTTATCTACTTGACACAAGTTTAGTATATTATAAACCATTTAAAGTTTATTTCATCAATTTAAAAAATAATTTTCAAATTTTGTTTAAGTATGAAGTAAATAACATGAATTATTAAAATGAGAAAGATAGAAAGAAGGGAAATTGCCTAGGGTCATACAGTTAGCAAATGGTGCAGTGAGAATTTGAACTCAGTTTTTGTACTTGTGTGCTTTCCCCTTCATTGTGGTTGATCTAAATTTTATAAAACAAATCACATGAAGAAAACTCACAAGAAACTGCTCTATTTTTTATTTTTTTAGATATTTTTTCTCCTCTATTACCTGTAAAAACAGTTTTTTACCTTCATTTCCTTTCATCTTGAGCCAAATTTTCACCCTTCCTCTGTCCCTCCTTTCCCTCTTCCCAGAGATGGCAAACAATTAGATGTAGATTTTACATGTGTAATAGTATAAAACATCTTTCCACATTAATCCTTTGTGAAATAGAACTTGAACAAATGAAAAGAAAGTGAAGAAATGAAGTAAGATGGATGTATTGGTCTCCATTCAGGCTCCATCAGTTCTGTTTCTTGAGATGAGTTCATTTTTCATGATGAGTTCCTGAAGATTTTCTTGGATCACTGTCTTGCTAGGAATAGTTGTCATTCTTAAATGTTTGTTACATAATATTCCTGTTACTATGTATAATAATGTTTTCTGGTCCTACTCACTTTACTTTGCATCAATACATGTAAGTTTTTCTAGGTCTTTCTTAAATCTCCATTCATGTCATTTCACAGTAGTATTCCAATACAATCATATTTCACAACTTGTTCAGCCACTTCACAATTAATGGGCATCCCCTCAGTTTCCAATTCTTTGCCACCACAAACAGAGCTGCTATAAATAATTTTGCCCAACCTGGAAAAATGCAGAACCACCATAACAATTACAAAGAACATATCTTTAATCAGGACAAGGGAGACAGAATTCTTATGGCCACCACACAGAGTCATGCACATACACACAGCACCAATACCACACCAAGTTAATCTCTGAGACTCTGGGAACATTGTTTCGGGGGAAATTCACCAGGATCAAGAATATCCCTCAGGGGAATTTCCAAGGAACTGAAGAAGTTGGGGTCTTATATACCCTTTAGGGTATATAAGAAGGGAGTGGAGAAAGGGGAAGGAAGATTCCAGCAAGGGGATGGAAAGGCTAAGATCCAAATGGAGAAACTTCTCAGACAAAAGAGGACTTGAAGCTATATATTTTTGTGTAGGACAAAACTTTGAATCATTTCTAGGGTGCTTCAGGGGTGCCTGAGGGTATCATAAAACAACTTGTCACTATGAAGGAGAAAGAAAATGTGAAAGAGCATTGATGTAGAAAGGTAATCACTATTGCAGAAGAGAGACTAAAATAATTAAAAACAGAACAGATTGAGGGTAGCTTGAGAGCTAGACCTAGAGATGATAGGTCCTGGATTCAAATGTGGCCTCAGACACTTCTTAGCTGTGTGATCTGAAGCTAATCACTTAACTCAAATTGCCCAGATCTCATGATTCTTCTGCTTTGGACCAAATACATAATATTGATTCTAAGACTGAAAGAAGAAGTTACACACACACACACACACACACACACACACACACACACACACCAGATTATTTCTTCTAGGAAAAGGTAAAGATAAATAATTTGACCTTTCACTGGAACCCTGAAAGCAATTAGTTTCTTTTTGCTGTCCCATACACAACTCCTTATTTTTTAAAACTCCCTTGCTGAGTTCTTTCTTTTCCCTTCCAAGATATATTTCACCTCATTTTCCTTTCTCTCACTCAAATATAGGAGATATGTATGTATATATATATATATATATATATATATATATATATATATATATATA